>NC_072424.2:8192500-8477500 GCF_028878055.3 Symphalangus syndactylus
ACATTCTATAGAGTAAGGGCAGGCTGGAGCAAGCAGCTCAAGAACCCCTGTTCTTTAGGGTTTTGATAAAGCTAAAAGAATTTGGTGGCCAGGCACAGTGGCTCACACCTGTAATCCCAGCACTTTGGGAGGCCGAAGTGGGCAGACCACCTGAGGTCAGGAGTTCGAGACCAGCCTGACCAACATGGTGAAACCCCATTTCTACCAAAAATACAAAAAATTAGCTGGGCGTGGTGGTGTGCAGCTATAATCCAGCTACTCGGGAGACTGAGGCAGGAGAATCGCTTGAACCCAGGAGGCGGAGGTTGCAGTGAGCAGAGATCGTGCCATTGCACTCCAGCATGAGGGACAGAGCAACACTCCATCTCAAAAAAAAAAAAAAAAAAAAAAAAAAAATTGGTAACACACCTAGGGGCACTTTAGAGGCCTCCAATTTGTTACATCCTATGAAGGATTGGCCCCCAACCAATCAGAGGCTGAAATAGAGACTTCTGTCTTGTTCCCCCCAGGAGTGAGGACATGGCCTGTGTGCTGCCCTATCTTGCCTAGAACTGTCTGCACCTGCCGTTCTCTTGCTTATGCCTTAACCCTTGGTTACCCTAATTCTCTAATTGTCTTGGCTTGTCCAGTCAAGCACATGCAGAGCCCAGATCCAGGTCTCCCATCACCACAGCACAGACACTCATTTCCATGTGACTCTTGTGACCACAAAACACAAATGCAAAGGCTCCCCGCTCCCTACGAGAGGATCTGACCTCCACATGGGGGAGGTGAGGGGACAGCAGGGGGAGGTGCTGGCTTTGCTTCTCTTCCTGCTGGTGTGGAACGATGACCCTAGGTGGCCCCGCAGCAGCCTCCCGCTGCCTCACCACATGCTCATGGGGCAGCGTAAGGAAGGGCTGGGTGCACCAGGAGAAGGGGAGGAGGTACATTTCTTCCTTCCCAATGCAAATGCTGGTTTAGCATTTCCATCATATCAGACGTGGGAGCATCACAAATAAAACAGGAAGCCAGGCCCAGGTGAGCCACACTCAGTTACTGGAGGATGAAAGGCAAGTGCCAGGCTGGGGACTTGTCTAAAATGAGGGAAGGACGTCTGTTAGGGACAATGTGTGGCTGCCTGGCCCAGAAGAGCAAGGGCCTGGAAATCAGATGCACTAGGTCGTGTTCAGCACTAAGTTCAAAGGAATCAGCCACCCACCCAGCAACTGGGACCAGGCCAGAGGAGACCACACGCTTGAGTCAATTTGCTTGAGCCCATGAGACGAGGAGCCCAGGGGAACGGAACGGGCCATATTGTTAGGGCACCTGTACCTGCAGCACTAGAAGATTCCTGGAGGTTGGCAAGTGCTCAGGAAACATTGGGTGAGAGAACGAGCCTGTCTCTCGCAGGGGCTGCTTTGTGCCCCAGAGCACAAGTAATGCCACATGACAGGCAGGGGGGCAAGAGCACTCTCACCTGTCAGTGAGGATCAGGGACACCTGTCAAGAGCAGGGGCAGGTGAAATGCCATGCCCAAGTGACTCTGCGGACTTCAGGCCACAAGGGACAGGGGCCTAGGAAGGAACGACATGAGAGGATCTTTTGCAAATATGCTCAGGTAGGGAGCCCGAGAAGTAACCAGAGGAGACAGTGGCCAAGAAAAGGGCCAGAGGCCGCAGGCTGAGGCTGGGGGCAAAGGGCCACAGGACGGTGCATCCTTGCAACAAGTGTGGCCTCATTGGTGCTCATGGAGCACTTTCAGGTTTCCAGCAAGCAGTCAGGGCCAGACACAGCACCCCAGGCCTGGGGATCCAAGGCCTGCTCAGCTCACATGGGGAGTACCTCCATGCTTCCTGCTGGGGTGGTAGCCAGTCAAGGAACCGCAGCAGCCCAGCTTTGAACACCCCCAGAACCCACAGCCCCTGCCCTGCTGAAGCTTTAGCCACCTAGACTCCTCTGCAGACCATCAGCTCCTGAACGCCAGATGGCAGCTGCTCTCTGTGTCCCTGTGCCTAGCACAAGATCCGCTGCAGATGGGGACTGGTAAATGCTAAACGGAGCTTCAACATTCTCCTAGGCTACCTCACACACGTGGGTCTCCAAAATTGTAACAATATCATCCACGCTTGCTTCCTTCACCTGAATCTACCAATTGCTCAGGTTCAAGGTAACCATCAAAAAGGCAGAAAACAAAATGAGACAGCACCCTGCAAAGGGAAAGGAAACCCCTGACGTTAGCATGACACCTGACATTTAGCATGTCCAACCTCTGCCCAACAGCAGGAAATAGTAATTCTGTGCATTATAGCCCAGAACAGCACAATAAAACATCTTTTGGACTGATACAATTCTAGTACTTATTATTATTTTAATATTTGCTTTTTCCCAAATTTCACTAGTATTAAATACTGACCCAATAAGAAAATTTTACTTCGTGTAGATCACTGGTTCCAAACCTGGCGGTAGATGAGACCTGCCCACAGAGCATGTTAAACACACATGCCCCAGACCTTCTAATTCAGCTAGTCTGAGACACCTGTATTGTAATGAGCTCACCAAGTGCTTTGGAAGCTGCCAGTCCTGGGAGGCATTTGGGAACTGTTGGGGTTACCAGTGAGAACTGTCCCATTGATGGGATCATATCATACTTCACCCTGATGTGAGTGAACATCTGTGGCCATAGACAGCAGTATCTGTAGTGACATCAGCAAACATTTGCCGAACATTTATGCTATGACAGGCACTTGGTAGGTACCATCTCATTTAACCTTCCTAACAGTGCCCTTGAGATATTTGTGGTTATTGTCTCATTTTAATGACATGCCAACTGAGACCAGAAAAGACAATAAGCAATTTGCCCAAGATCAAACAGCCAGTAAAGAAGGAAGCCAGGACACAAGCTCAGCCCAGGAAACCCAGGGCTTACAGTCTTACCAGTATGCAAAGTTAACTTTGAGGGTTTCATATAAGCCACATTTAAGAATCATTTGCCAGTGTAATAAAATGTAATTCTCCCCTTTCTGCAGTTAGTAAACTTTCCAAATATACTGCGCTGCCAAACACATTTGCAAAGAAAAACATATTGTTCCTCTTCCCCTTAAACGTAAAAAGGAGAGCGAGGGAAGTCACTTGAGAAAGTAATGTATCTGGCAGTTTTTATATCTAACACATCTCTAAATGTTCTACCTCTATTGCAGTGTTCCCAAATCTTAAGCCCTTGAAGAGCATCAAGTAAAAGCCTATAGAACTCAAGGAGGAAAAGTCCACTCATCCGAATGTGGCACCTCCATGGCTCACTTTCCATCTCCTCAAAAAGACAAATCACCGCAGCCTTCCCCAGGAGGGTTTCTGATGCCTCTTCCCTGCTTAGAGCCTGGGGCTTCTGCACACCTGCAAAGGGCAGCAGCCACTTCTAGCTCAACAGCTGCCATCTCCCAAGAAGACAAGAGAGCTTTTCAATAATAAAGGACTCAGAAAATCCTCTTTCAAAATTAACTGCTAAGAACTTCTGCTGCCAGCCACAAAGGATTTACTGCTACAGGAGTTGTCCTCTTGCCATAAACAACTAGAAAACCAGACAAATACATAAAACAACTGTTTTCTGGGGGAAAAAAAAAAGTGGAAAAAAGACAGTGCAATACTGTTGACCCTGATAGAAAGAAACAAACGAGGTGAATCCCAGATTAGTGCCTGGACAGTAAACTAGCTGGTTCCAGGCCATGGTGCAGGTGGGGAGGACCCAAACTGAGCTTGGGGGTCTCTCTGAATTGAGAAGGTCAGAGGCTGTGGAGGTTAAAGCAGCTAGAACCTGAGGAGCAGAATTCCAGACTGGAGGGAGCTCTGTCAAGAAAGACTTTCAGCAATCTGCCTAAGGCCTCCCTTGAGTCTTTGGCTAAATACAAAACTGCACATGGATCCCCCGCCCAGGCTGGGCAAGATCAGCAACTCCAGAAGAAGAGTGATCAGAATGCTATCAGACAAACAATTCCCAGAGCTCGCACAGGGTTGGAAATTGTCCGGCTTTCTCCAGACAGATTGGAGAGACCTCACAGGCATTCCACAGAGACCCCAGAAGTGTAATTCTTTCAAAGTGGAGCTAAATTAGCTGTCCAATAAAGCTACTTAGACCTTCTCTAAAACAGCTTAAAAGCGAACCTCAAAAAGATCACATTAATCCAAAGGTAATTTATATACCTGCCAGAAAAAGTCTACCACTCTTAAAGAAATGAAACAAAATCCTGAACTCAGCAAGAAAATGTGCAGCATCTAATCAAAAAGACATACAAAAAGGCAAGAAAATGTGACCCATAACCAGTAGAGAAATCCATCAATAGAAAAAAAACACAGAAAAGACAGAAATGATAGAATTAGCAGATAAGTACATTAACGTAACCATTATAAGTTTGCTCTACATGCTAAAATAGGGAAAGAAAATAGGAATGCAATGGGAAGTGAAAGATATTTTTTAAAACCCAAATAAAACTTCTAGACATGAAAAATACAGCATCTGAAATTTTAATAATATACAGAATAAGAACAGCAGATTAGACACTGTAACACGGCGAAACCCCATCTCTACTAAAAAATACAAAAAGTGTCTGGGCGTGGTGGCAAGTGCCTGTAATCCCAGCTACCCAAGAGGCCGAGGCAGGGAGAATTGCTTGAACCCAGGAGGTGGAGGCTGCAGTGTACCAAGATCACGCTACTGCACTCCAGCCTGGGTTTGGAGGCTTAATTGGCCCAATTTTTAGGAAAATTACATCAATCCAGGGGTAGCTGTTGGGATATTCATGATTAAAATAGAGCAAGACTCCATCTCAAAAAAAAAAAAAAGAAGTCATCAGTGAACTTGATTACACAGCAATAAAAACTATACAAAATAAAGTACAGAGAAAATATACGAACAGAGGCTCAGTAACCTGTGGGACCATACAAAGTGGTCTAATATATGTGTAATTGGAATCCAGTGAGGGAAGAAGAGAGAAAGGAGACCAAAAATAAATTTGAAGAAATCATAGCTAAAAATGTTCCAAATTAAGAGAAAACTATAAACCCAAAGATTCAAGGAGCTGAACAAATGCTATACTTGATAAATATAAGTAAATACACTAAGAAGTAATTAAAATAACACAAGCATATCATAATCAAATTGCTGGAAATGGGGTTAAAAAGAAAAACGTAAAAGGAGCCAGAGAAAAACACATACTATGTGCAATGGAATAAGGAATGATAACAGAGTTCTCACCAGAAATTACACAAGACAAAGGACAATGAATTATATAATTAAATTGCTGAAAGAAAAAAATGTCAACCTAGAATTCTACATCCAGTGAAAATATATTTGAAAAATAAAGGCAAAATACAGACTTTGTGAAACAAAAACTGTGATAATTAATTGGCTCTATAAAACATAGAAAACTCTACCAAAAAATATAGGAAGCTCTTCAGGCAAAAGGAAATGTTCTTACATTATACATAAATCCTAGAGCGAACAAATATCATCATCATCATCAGACAAAAATAAGCAAACAGTGGAGATAAAATTAAATATTAAGATTACTCAATCTAAAAGGACAGAAAAGAGGGAAGAGGATCAAGGAACACAAAGATAGGTGAAAAATAGAAAATAAATTAAAACATGGTAAACTTAAACTCAACTATATTGATTATATTGATAATTATGTTAAATGTAAATGGTCTAATCACTTCAATAGAAGGCATTAATTTTCAGACTTCTTAAAACAAAAAGACCCACCAGATGCTGTCTACCATAAATCCCAGACTGAAAAAAATTATATACGTCAAACTGTAAGAAAAAGAAATCTTTAGTGGCTATATTTCTGTCCAACAAAGTAGACTTCAAAAAGAAATACTACCAAGAATGAAGAGAAACTCTTGAAAATAAAAAATAGGACCAATTCACCTGAAAAATATAAAAACCGTAAGTATTAAGCACCTAATAACAGAGATTCAAAATATACGTAGTAAAACTGATAGAACTGAAAAGAGAAATCTACAAGTACTCTTGTTTCAGTAATTGACACAAGGAGATAAAAAAACTGCTAAGGACATAGAAAACTGAACAACACTAACACACCAACTAGAATTGACATTTACAGGACACTCTACCCAACAATACCAGAATTTGCTATAGAACATTTACCAAGATAGATCATAATCTGAGTAATAAGATAAGACTCCATTTACTTTAAACAATCAAAATATTACACAGTATATTCTCTGGCCACAAAAGAATCAAATTAGACATTACTGAAAGCTATCAGAAAAAAATTTCAAATATGTAAAAAATAAACAGCACACTCTACATATGCAATGGGTCAAAGGAAAAATTGTGAAGGAATTTAGAAAACACTTTATATTAAAATAAAAATACAACTTATTAAAATGTGTATAATACAACTAAAGCAATGCTTACAGAGAAATTTATAGTAATAAATGCTTATGTTAGAAAAAAGGACAGATTTAAAGTTAATAAAATAAACTTTCAACTAATAGAAAAAAAAGAACAAATTGGACACAATGTATGTAGAGGGAAGGGAATAATAAACATTACTGGAAAGCAGTGAAATAGAAAACAGACAATCAATAGCGAAATTTTATGAAACAATAAAGAATAAAACAATGAAACAAAAAGCTGGTTCACTAAAAGAAAATCAGTAAACTTTATTAATGCCTAGCCAGACTGATCAAGAAAAAAAAGAGAGAAAACAAATTACTATTATCAGGAACAAAAGAGAAGATATCACTACAGACCTTACAGACATTAAAAGGATAGTAAGAGATGATAATAAAAATTATATTCCTGTAAATTTGAAAACTTTGATGAAATAATTATTTGAAAGACACAAAATAGCGAACTCACTCAAGGACAAATAGATAACCAAAATAGTACTTAATCAAAATTGAATTTATAGCTACAAATGTTCTTAGAAAGAAAATTCCAAGCCCAAATCCACTCACTGGTAAACTCTACTAAATATTTAAGAAACAATGCCAATTCTATGTAGACTCAGAAAATAGAAGAGAACGAAACACATTTAATGAGCCCAGCATTGCTGTGTTACCAAAAGCAAAGTTATTACCAAAAAAAGAGACTACAATTCAATACGCTTATGCACATAGACTTAAAAATCCTTAACAAAATACTAGCAAATAAAATATAGTATTATGTAAAAAGGATGATAAATCATGATCAACTGGAATTTAAGCCAGAAATATAAGCCTTGCTTAGCATTTAAAAATTGAACAATGCAACGCTTCATAAAAGATAAAAAGCAAAACCTCAATGGAGGCAGAAAAATCATTTGATAAGAAATTAACATCCATTTGTGATAAAATCTCTCAGCAAATTATAAATAAAAGGAAACTGTCTCAACCTGATAAAGGGCATCTACAACTAACATCATACTTAATGATGAAAGGTTGATTCTGAGATCAGGGACAAGGCAAGACTGCCTCCTCTCACCACTTCTATTCAACATTATAGTGGAAGTCCTAGTCAGTGAAAAGGGCAAATAATAATAATAATAATAGGCATACAAATAAAAGGAAGAGGTAGAACTGTCTTTATTCACCAATGTAATTGTCTATATAGAACATTCTGAAGCCTACAAAAAAAACTACTAGAGACAATATTTAATTTATGAAGGCCTTAGGATACAAGGTCAATATATGATTGTATTTCTACTAGCACAGTATCAATGAACAATTGAAAACTGAAAAGCTAAAATAAAATACCATTTACAACAGCAACCAAAAAGAAAACTCATGAAATCTTTAGAGAGCCAGATATGTTCACAATTTGTACATTAAAAACTATAAAACACTGCTGAGAAATTTTAAAAGACTTAAATGGGGAGATGTACCATATTCATGGATCAGAGTACTCAATATAGCTAATAGATTGATGCTCCCCACATTGATATATGGATTTAATACAATACCAGTCAAAACCTTTGCACACTTTTCTGGTAGAAATTGACAAGCTGATTCTAAAATTTACATGAGAATAGAAAAGATCACAAATAGCCAAAACAATTTGCAAAGACTTTTTAAGTTGAAATTTGCGCTTCCCGATTGTAATAGTTATTATAAAGCTTTAGTAATGAAGAAAGTGTAACATTGGCAAAAGTATAGGCAGATAAATATAGAGCATAATAGGGAATCCAGAAATAGATCCACACATAAATAGACTTGATTTTTAGCAAAGGTGCAAAGGTAGTGCAGAGAAGAGAGGGCAATTCTTACAAAAGGTATTGAAATAAGTGGATATCAACATGAAAAAAAAGCCCTCAACCCTACCTCACATCTTATACAAAATAAACTTAAAGTCAATCATAGACCTAAACACAAGAACTGAAACCATAAAACTTCTGGAAGAAAACATAGGAGAATCCTTGTGATGTTGAGCTAGGTAAAGATTTTTTAAATAAGACACAAAAAGGCAACAACATGGATGAATCTCAAAGGTATGAAGCCAAGAAAAAGAAGCCAGACACAACAGAATACATACTGTATAGTTCCATTTAAGTTACACTCCAGAAATGACTCATGTAATCTACAGTAACAGCAGATTAGTGATTGCCAGGCATGGTGGAGATTGGCTGGGAACTTACTGCAGTGAAAGAAATGTTTGATATCTTTACTGAGGCTGTGGTTGCGTGGGTGTCTAACTAACGTGTCAAAACTCATCAAAATGTACATTACAATGGATGTGTTTTACTCTATGTAACTGTATCTCAATATAATTGATTTTTTGGAAATTAGATATCAAGAATCTCTAAACTTGACCTTTGGGTTTACATCAAACTGAACCCCAAGAAAAGTCAGGAGTTTCCAATCTAGTTTTCTTTTGTGGTGGTTGATTTCTGAGCTGCCAGTTTTACATATGTATTTGAACTGAACATAAAACCTGTGGTCATTTGGTGACCAGCTGCCAGTGAACAACTTTATGGTGGTGGAGTTATTGTAGCTTTTCCATCAGAATATAGAAAGTGATTTCTCTTTAGACTGAAACCATTTTTGCTAACAAAACCATATTAATGTGGGTCATAAAAGTGGCCATGCTAAATGCCCTTTACAGGGAACGTGGGGACAGCCAAGCCTCCTGGTGAGGACTCGGGTCCTCTTTCCCTCACTGCATGTCCCAGGCAGGGGCCTTCTCTGAGATTCTCTCCAGGCATGGAAGTCCTGTGTGCATAGCATCAAGTTCTACTGCTACAGTGCTGGCTCCTGGAGCTGTGCCCAGGGGACACACACCATCCCAACAGCACCCAGCCCTGCTAAAGCCAGGACATTTTTATCATGCCCATTGTAAACTGAGGCACAGAGATTCTGAGGAGTCTTCTGAGTGGCATATCCGAGGTCATACCAGGTTCCTCAAGTCCCATAGTCCAGAGTTTACTCCATGTCTTTGCTGTATCCCCGCCAAGGCGAGGCTGTCTTCATCACATCATCCTTCTTCAGCTGAGACTCAACCCTCTAGTCCTCTCCATTTCCCGCCTGGAGTTGTGCAGAGGATCTTGCATTTCTATGGCAATTCACAGTTCTCCATGACCTTTTCCACAAATTACCTTATTTGTTAATCAGTCAACAACCACATACACACTCCTTCCACAAGCTGAAGCCCCCTCCCCTGCAGCCGCATCTTCTCACCCCTGCAGCTGGGATCTCAGTAACCAGCCAGCCTGCCTCCCACCATCCCAGATGCAGACAAATCAAGTCACTTCATGAGCAGAATCCCAGCTGTCTCTTCTGTGTTTCATACTATAAATCAAACTTAATTCTGGAGGATTTTTCCTTAAGGCTGGTGATATTTACCCTTTAAAATGAAGTTTTACCCACTAGCCATCAACGATAAGCTGATATTCCCAGAGATTCAAAGGAATCTCTGAGGAACAAGAACATTAACAGAGCAAATAACCCAACTTCAACCAAATCCAGGAGGCCACTGCACAGCCCATCTCCATCACTGCTGAGTACCTGCTGCTTCCTGAAAGACAACTTTGGAAATGCAACATATTCAAAAGGCACGTGGCTGCTGCCTGGGGTTCCCCACAGGCAGAATTCATAAAATTCCAGACTCTCTCAGATGAAGAAAGCTTTACAAATTGTCGTACCTGATCACCTTCTCATGCTTGAAGGAAAACCATGTACGGTGGGTGCGCAACCTCAGCTTTATTGCCTTTTGTAATGGGAGGCTCACTACACCCAAGGCAGCATCAACAATTTTGGTCCACACAACCCATTGAAAGTGTTTCCTTACTTCATACAGAAATGACCTCCAGGTGGCCTACCAGCTTTGGTTCCGAATTGAGGCTTTTAGTCTTGGCCATGGCTAGGGAGAGGGAGGTGGGGCCGGAGAGAAGAGGAGGAGCCAAGGGGAAGCTGGGTCAGAACTCTGGTCCAAATCCCAGTGTCCAGGACCACAGAGGCCTAGGCACCTGCCAATGGGTGGGCAGCTGAGGTGGGGGCACTCTAGCAGTGGCAACGCCCAGTGAGAGAAATTCAGGCCCTATGACCTATGCCCTCTGGCAATACTCCCATGACTCTGTTACCATATATGGAAAAGAGGACTTTGCAGATGTAATTATGGTTACTAACCAGTTAATCTTATAATAGTGAGGTTGTCTTGGATAATCAGGGTGAACTCAATCACATGAGCCTCGAAAAGCAAAAGAGCAGAGCAGAAGAGAAAGTCAGAGAGAATCAAAGTGCAAGTAGAACCTGGCCCATCCTGGCAGGCTTGGAAAGGAGGAGAAGAAATTGAATTCTGCCAATAACGAGCAAGCTGGAAAGAGGACCTTGAGCCCCAGGTGAACTCCAGCCCCAGCCAGTACCTTGATTTCAGCCCAGCGAGGCCCTGGGAAGAGAATCTAGCCTTGCCATACTGGAATTCTGATTTACAGAACATGGGATGATAAATGTGTGTTACTTAAGCTACTAAAATTGTGGTAATTCATTGCAGCAGCTATAGAGGAAACAAATGCACTCACTCTTGGAAAGTTCTAACTGCTGGGTCCAACCAGCGTGGAGGACTCCATGCAGTGGCTGGAGGCCACGGACAGTGGACAGGTCCAGACCCTGGAGAAGGCGGCTGGCACCAGCTGGGCAGAGTTCCAGGGTCAAGGCCCCTCTGGGGTGTTGAATCTGGCACAAGGTGCTAATCCCTCCAGATATGGGAGTGGAAGCCCAGCCATGGGGGTAAAGCCTCTTGGCAGGACGGGGCAGCTGCAGGTCCATGGCCCACCCCAGGAGCAGTGAGAGGGCAGTGAGAAGCTAACTGCAAACAGTACCACTGGCCAGGGCTGGGCAGAGTGGTGCCAATAGTGGGAGCTAGACCTGGCAGGAGCAGCAGGGTACACTTGCAGGGCGTGTCTCATCGGCTGCCAGCACTGCCTCTCGCCAGCAGGCCTGCAGGAGTCATCATTCACCAGCTCTCGGCAGACCAGGAAGTGCAGGGGTAGTGAGAAGGGGGCCCAGGCAGACTCTGGGGCCACTCTGCGAGCTCTGTCCATTTGCTCTGCTTGCAGCCATGATGGCAGTGGTACTGACCTCCACTTCTTCTGTGACAACGTCATGAATGGCCTTCCTGGGTTTGTATCTGGGGACATACCAGAGCACAGAAAATACTACATACACAGGCACCTAATTACATGTCAGATAAAAGCACAGCTGGCAGGGCCCAATGGACACAAGAGGGTGGCCCCTAAGTGGCCAGGTCACCGTGTGGCCTGCCTGGACAGGATTTTGGAAAATGTAGAAAGCCAGGGAAGAATGAGGGACTGGAAAGATGCAGCTTGCTGGCTGCCCAACTCCCCAGCTGGGCCACGGACTCCCCTAGCTCTCCTTCAAGCCATCCTTGTTCTCCACAGGGTCCTCTTCATTTTAGGAAATCTTTAAAATGTAAATAAACCCCAGCAACCACAATCACATGCACGCTATCACCCAGAAATAACCACAATTCCTGACTTGATGTAGAGTCTTCCAGAAGTTCATCCCACAATGCCTATCTATATTTTTATATTGCTCACCTTGGATCATAATGATTTAATGTTCTATTTGTCTACTTAACGTTTGCTTATCTTGCACCTGTTTCCTTGCACTAAATGCAATTTCTTTCTCATCCAGACCCTTCTGGAGCTCCAGCCAGCAAGGACAAGCTCCAGAGTTCTTGTCTAGAGTTCAGACCTCATTCCCCACAGGCTAACTCCAGGGCATCTTTTCTCCGTAAGCCCTCTGTCCTGCAGAAAGGCTAACCTTGCAGGCAAGCACAAAGCCTCATTTACAAAGTCTTATGAAAATCCCAGCCCTGCAGCTTCTGGGAACCTGCAAGACCAACACTGGCGGCAGGTGGGCTCTGCCTGGGGTCACCATGGGTGGGACAGTGGCAAGCATGCCAGCCAGAGGAGGAGGTGGCCACCATGGGCTGGAGCCCCAAGGTCCCCCACCTGAGCACAGCCTGTGTAGGATCACATCCAGGCGTCACCATAATCAGCAGCTGAGGTGCCCCTGTCCTTTCTGCATGGGATCGCTCTGCATCCCTGCACTATTCAGGCTGATTTTATGGGACATTTTACAATGTGACCACTGCTGGGTATGATCCAGGAACAACTGGCCCTTGGAAAGCACACGTTTTTACGGTGCTTCCTTCACATTTGATTTCTATTTGTCTAAAATGACCCTCAATAAAATGAAAACGTGCATCGTGAAGTCACAAAATTGTTCACCCTTATGGTATTTCAGGCGGCTGCAAATATCCACAGACCTTGTTACCTGAAGCCTGGACCCAGTGCTCAGTGGAAGTGCCCATAAAAATTAAATGACACACAAACAGTGCCTGCAGACTCGGAAAAGGACAGAGCGTCAGGTAGCGCGAGACACATTTTCACTGACTTCTGTGTTTTAGAGATGCCTCTCGGCCTCCAGGGCCAGGAGAGGATGGGAAGTCTGCAAAGCCAGAGCCAAGAGAGACTGCCGAGGGCCAAAAGTCCTTCTGCAGGTTGCCCGCCGTGCGCAGACTCTCCTGCCATCCCCATCGGGCACACGCCTTCTGTGCCAATGCCCTCCTTCCAAGTCCAGTCTCGGCACTGACATTTAGCATCGCCATTCCTGGAACCTGCTTTCCTGCTGGCACCACCTCTGCTCCGGCCTACAGCCAGCCCTGAGAACCAGCTCTGCCCGGCATGGAGAAGAGAAGGTCTGGCCATAGGGTGGCGTGAGAATCAAGGCAATGACGGGGGACAGCACTTGGCATAGAGCCTTATGCATAGTATACTGAACAGTCTCATGACTGCCATCATCACTGCTGCAAGCACAGACTGCCCTGGGCTGAGCCTCACCATGGCCTCCACGATCCTCCCAGTTTCTTCCCCTTCCCCAGGGCAGCTGGCATCTCCTTAAAGCATCCACCTTTAGGAACTCCAACTCCTGTCTGCCTAGGCTGGGCTGTCACCCTGCTGGGCTTCAAAACCGCCTCTGCCCCTCCCTGCACAGCTCTCACCACCCTGTGACCACTGGCATCAGCAGCTCTGAGCTCCCACTGGGATGAAGGGAGGGAGGCCCAGAAGTGCCCAATGCAGCAGCGGTGTTTAAAAGACATGCACCGCATCCAGTCAGAGCTGCAGCATTTATATGCACAGACTGTGTTCCCAGAGAAATTCTACAACAAACCTCTGATGTCACGTTAATTTTAAAAGCTCTTCTGTTTGTATTACAGCAACCTGCCCACTCGGGGAAGACGTTCCTGCTCCAACACGAGAAATTTATTACAAATGACGGAGGAAAACATGGTTCCCAGCCATTAAGAAAACAAACCGTATGATCCCCAAATAAGGGAAGATTTGCTGACATTTTAAATGCAGAACAGAGAAATGAAAAAAGGAAAAAAGTAGTCTTTGTAGAAAAACTAATTTATGTCAGTTGTATATGTGAGAGGCCCCCAAATACGCTAGATCCTATGAAGAACAAACAACTTTGTCACAGCCCTGCCAGCATTTCCAGCTCAGAGGACAGGTCGTGGACATTGCCCACACTGAACCTGGCAGAGATGTAGGCTTTCATTGACTTTATGTTTCAATTATTGCCACCTTAAGTTGCATAAGCTGTAAAAGCAGTGGCCCCGGCAGCCTCCTCTAAAATTAGGTGTGATGGTTTCCTTCTGTCTCCAGCCTCAGTAGCTTCAGAGTTGATAGATAGGCATGTGCTGGCCATGGGAACCAGAAAACCTCCCTTTACCCCAAACAACTAGCAAAGCAGGATTCCCGTCCCCTGTGTGCACATCAGGAAGCTGAGCCCCAGGGTGAGCAGGGGCCAGGCCACTGGGGCGGCAGAGCCAGGCCTGGCCTGCAGAAGGGCCTGGCTAAAAAGTCCTTAAGAACAGGAGGCCAAGGAGGGTTAGGAAGAGTCCAAGCGGCCCCAGGTGCAGGAAAAGCCCAGGGTGGAGTCGGTGCCAGGCTGGGAGGCAAAAGTCTGCATCCCGGGGGGAGCTGCACAAATCGATGTGGTCAGTGGAATTACAGATGCCTACGATTCAACATCCACGACCTGTGCATGAATCACCTTCCATGGCAGTGGGGACTTAGCAGCTGTGGCTGAGCTGGGAGATGATCCTGCATCATCTGGGGGCCCAGTGGGATCGCAAGGGCCTCCTCACAGTGGTGCAGGAGGGTCAGGGCCACAGACGTGACAACGGCAGAGGCAGAGGGTCGGGGGCCAGCCCCATGCCGAGCCGGGGGCCTCCAGGAACGGACGCTGCAAGGAACAGACGCCCCTCCATGCCTCGGGGAGCACAGCCTTGTCACCCCATTCTGGACTGCCGCCTCTTGCTAGATAACAGCTGTGCTGTCTGACGCTGCTCAGTGTGTGGATATTTGTCCCAGCAGCCCCAGGAGGCTCGCATGGGCATCAGTGCCATCTTTGGGGTGCTCTCCTGTAACCCCATCAGGCACAGAAAGAACTGAGCTTCCCCTTGCCTCTCGGAAGGACACCCTCACCCAGGAAGATCCTGGATTGTTAGAGTCTCCAACCTCCCGAGGCACAGGACAGAGCTTCCCAAGGATGAAAGCTCCCAGCTCTGCTGGGACTAAGAGAGACCGAGGCCCCACGAAGACAGACGACTCCCCAGGATGAGAGGACTCAGGGTCCGGGCTACTTATGCAGGTGGAGGCAGCTGGGGCCTCTGGGCTGTGGGCGCACAGCCACAGTCACTAAGGAGCAGGTTCCCTAGAGGACACAGCTGGGGCAGGGGCTGAGCAAATGGCAGGAAGGGCTCCTGCCTGGGGCCACCTGCCCTGCCCCACCCTCCCTTAAGTGGAGGCTGGCTGAGCCTCTGCAGTGCCTCTCCCAAGCCCCTGGGAGGGAAATTTGCAAAGCCTCACCTCCCATTTTGAGAAGTGGGATGCCCATCCCCAACCCCACCCTACCCTCACCTTAAAGATTGAAACCTCTCATCTTCCCTGATGATCTTGGACAGATGGACAGCGTCCTTTGCAGGTAAGGGCACTGAGCAGGGTGGAGCTGGGGTGCAGTCCTTTTATCCCCCATCATCTCCTTGGAGTTAACCATGAAAGTAACTGCTCTGCGGATTTCAGGGAGATTGGAGTAGAGGGAGCGGTGGGGTTGGCTCAGAGCAGAGCATCATGGAACACACAGCCCCCCGCCAGGTGCCCCATCCTGCCTGGGGACAAGTGAGTGGACACAGCCGTGAGAGTGACCCAGGTGAGCAGATCTGCCTGCCTCAGCACAGCCGCCCCACACAGGACCCTCAGCCATGTCTCAGCCCTGCTCTGCTCATCTCTCCCCTCCGGGAATGTTGAGGACCAAAATGTTCTTTACACCCACACCTATTCTTCTGAAAATGTGCATTTTAAAGAAGGCCCTGGGGAAGGTGACGACAAAATCCCAATACCGCATCTCCAGTGGGGGAGGTCAGGTCCTCACATCTGAGAAACGGGCTTTGCGGCGTGTGGGCGGGAGCCTTCTGTCCACTTCCCGATCACCATATGCCCCCAAGGACTGAACTCTAACCTTTTTTCCTTGCTCAAATCCCTGTCTAAGAAGCCTGGGGAAAGTCACCCTAACAAGCCATAAAATTGTGTTAAATGGGTCTCTTTGGCCCAGTATATCATGGCCTTCTTTCCAACCTGACTCTGGCCTGGCCTCACATGACAGACAGCAGGCCCCCTTATCTTAACTCAAGCATTCCTTTCTACTGACTCCAAGGTTTTAGACAAAGCTCAACTCTTTCAATCAACTGCCAAGAAAGAATCTCTAAACCCACCTATGACTTGCAAGTCCCCACTTCAAGATGTCCCACCTTTGAAGATAGATATACACCAAACCATGTATTGATTTATGATTTTACCTGCAATTCCTGCCTTCCTAAAATGTATAAAACCAGGCTATAACCTGATGGCCTCAGGAGCACTTTCTCAGGGCCTCTTGAGTCTGTGTTTCCCCAGGCCGTGGTCACTCATAAGGCTCAGAATAAACCTCTTCAGATATTTTGGCAGAGTTTGGCTTTTTCATTGTCACCTCATACTCTTCCCTCCTTCCCATCTCTCCATGTCAACCCCCTCTTGGAGCTCTTCCCACCTGCAGGACCCCAAAATGCCCTTCACTGACCTCCCCTACCCACACTGTACCCCTGGGCCCTCCCCTAATCCTGGATGACATAGCCAGAAAGTCAGCCCAAGTATGGGGTTCCCCTCAGCCAAGGCCTTGAAAGCATTATCATGGCCTTCAAGAACAGAAACATCCAGCAGTAATTGGCTTTGGAGGTTTCTATCAAAACAGAAAGAATGAACCTTCCTAGTGGGGCAATATTAGTTCAGCATCAAACAAACAGAAAATCACCCTCGGCCTATAAATGAATGCTTTCCTCCCAGGGCTGCTTTCCTGTCTGGGTCTAAATAAATAACAAGGGCATTAATAGAAAACACAGCTATTTACCTTCAAGAATAGAATTTCAAATCCCACAGAACAGTTGCTGGTGTTTCAAGCTTTGATGAGAAAAGAATAAGTTTACACCAAATTGTATTTTCAATATGTTAATTAAATCAATAAAGAATAACTGTATTTGAGTTTCCTGATCTAATAATAAAAAGATATGTTTGGCTGACTATTTAAAGTGCTTGATAGAATATTTTATATGCTTTATTTGCATACTGAATAAATGCAAGACTAACATTTCAAGTTTTAGTAAACTGCTCAGAATTCCACGGACGAAGAGTTCTATACAATTGCAAATGATGCCCCCCTGTAATTAACTCTTATTGTTTAGAAAACCAAGGCTATAAACATCTATTTAACCAAACTTCCCATCACGTGCTTTTTTTTAAAATTACACTTAGAAATCTATGCACTGAGATTGTCATTTCAACCATAGTGAGATGATTTGACTAACTTGCATAGGAGAATCACAAATTGAAAAGAAGACAATTAGCAAAACCGAATTCTGAAACTCACATAAAAACATCAGAGACCATTAGGTTTGATTAACAAGCATTAGTTTTTACAAATCTGCCATTTGTAAACTTGCAGTAACACTGGCTCTGTGACACACTTTACCCATAAATCAATGGGAATATGAAGAGCACAAGCCACATATAACCAACCATATATCATGTCTTCTGTGTCTTAGTCTTACTAAGCTTAAAAAGCACCATACAATAAAGCTTTCATTCACTGAAGCTGGAGAGAAAACAGTGCTTCAAGTTAACTGTTGTTGCACAATGAATCACTCCCAAAATTTGAGGACTTAAGACAACAACAGGATTCTATGATTAACTCTCATGCTGGAGGTTGACAGGGCTCAGCTGGGTGGTTTTCTTCTGTGTCTCTTCAAGCTCATTCAGTCACCTATCTGGAGGCTGATGCTGGCTGTCAGCTGGGCCCTCAGTGGGCGCTGTCAGCCAGAACATCCACACGTGGCCTCTCTGTTATCTCTGTCTCCTCACAACATAACTGGGCTCCAAGAGCAAGTATAACAGTGAAACAGCAAAGAACTAACGTAGCTAACATCATTTTTGTTTAAGGGGCCTTTACCCATTGGTTTTTATAACTAAGTCTGGGATTAAAGGGGGAACTACATATACAACTAACTATGTTTTGTTAAAGATTTATAGGAGCATTGTGACCTGACAAAGTTCCCAACCTCCTTGGACCCTGGCTGCCACCCGGATTTCTGCAGTCATCAGTCACCTCTGGATCTCAACCTCCTCCTCTTCTCCCTGTCCTTAACATAAAAGGAGCCTAAAATTTGTACTGGCATACAACGGTACTTTAGGATGCTAGCTCACCACCTTCTCAGTTTTGCTGGCTCTCCAAATAAACCTGTTTTTCCTCCCAACAACCCTTGTCTCTCAAGTCTCGCTTTCCAGAGGCAAGCTGCTGAACTTGGGTTCAGTTACATCCTGAGCATCCTAAGATGGAAGACATAATGCTTTTTATGACACAGTCTCTCAAGTCACATAGTGTCACCTTCCCTGGAGACACAGTCCCATCCAGATTCAAGGAGAGATAACCCAGATCCTGCCTCTCCAGTGGAGGGTCAATCCGCATTGTAAGAAAAGCATGCAGGAGGGAGAGCAGTTTACGTTTTTCAGCTCCAGTCCGTTCGGATCACACACTGCCTGCTCCCCAGCCTCTGTCCCCAGCTCCAGATCTGCATCGCCACTCCAGTGCATTTCCTCGTGTGCATCCCACAGGCTGCTCTAACCCAATTCATAAGTGTTATGGGCTGAACTTTGTCCCCACAGAACTTACATGCCAAAGTCCTAACCCCTCAGTACCTCAGAGCAGGACTGCATTTGGAAACAGGATCCTTAAAAAGATGGTTAAAGTTAAATGAGGTCACTAGGGTGGATCCCTAGTCCAATGAGACTTCCATCCTCCAGAATTCTGGGGGAATAAATTTCTATGGTTGAAGTCACCCAGCCTGTGGTCCTTTGCTATGGCAGCTCAGTAAACTCCCACCCCAAGCCAAACCCATCTCCCCACCATTCACCGTCTTAGAGAATGGACATGTCTCTTCGCCAGAACCCTAGAGTCCTTCTAGATGACACTAGCTCCTTCCCCACAGGTACTTAGCCACCCACTCCTGCCACACACTACCCACACCATAACTGAGCCCATCTTCCATCCTCCCCTGCTGTCACAGCTCTGATCCCAACGTGGACAGCTACAGCCCCTGCCCCAGCCATTCAGCCTGCACCTCCAATCCACCCAGAGCCAGTGTGGCCTTTCTGAAAAACAAAGCCAATAGGTCACTCCTCCAATTAAAATGTCCCCATGGCTTCCCACTGCCTTTGGAAAACTTCCCAATGCCCAACCCTGACACCCAGGCCAGGAGAGACAGTGGGATGTATGCATATGGGTATGAACACCAGAGCCCTGTTGCCAGCTCAGATATTAGCCCCACCTTTGCCAGTAGTGAGCCCTTCTGTGGGTAACACACCTGTGCCTGCCTCAGTTTCCTCAGCAGGACAATGAGGCTGACCCCACCCATGCAGAGAGTTGCTGGATGATTAAAGTAGCACATGGAGAGTGCCAACATCAGTGATGCTGCCAAATGCTGGCTGTCATCACTGATGGTCTCACTCCTGGCTCCTCTTGTGTCCTTCCCTTTGGGGAATCGGCTCCATCACATCACATTGCTGTGGTCACCTCCTGTGTCCATTCTGACTCCTTCAAAGGCTGGCCCATGGGAGAGGCCTTCCAGGCTCCACTGGAGGGGCAAGCTCACTCAGGACCAGGGAAGCCAAGCAGGGCAGTGGTTGGGTGGGGTGTCTCCTCTCCAACTCAACACTCTTCTTTTCTGCCTCAAAATGTTCCCCAAAGCTATAAAAGCCCCCATAGCCCATGCAAGTCACAGGCCCAAACTGGACTCATTTATCCCAGAGAACTTAAGACTTATTTTCACATAGAAACCTGTCCAATGTTTATAGCAGCTTTATTCATAACCTTCAGAAACTGGTAGCAACCAAGATGTCCTTCAGTCTGGGAATGGATAAACACTGGTGCATCCATGCCATGGAGTACTGCCCAGGGCTCAAAAGGATCATGCTGTTAATTCATGCAACAACGGGGGCAGGTCTAAGTGGAGGGGGCCAGCCCAACAAGGCCCCGTCATGTAGATCCCACCCACGTGGCATTGGGAAGGGATGGGCAGCACATCCGCACTGGCAAAGGACAGTGTGGCTACTGCAAAGGGAACGCACGGCAGAATTCCAAGGACACGGAATTATCTGTGCACTACTAGGGCAGTGGAGGCAAGATCCTAGGCAGTTCTCAAAACCCACAAGACTGTGCATCACAAAAGTGAAGGTTCACATACACAGATTTTACAAAACCAACCAAGAAGACAGAAGGTGCCAGAAAGGAATGCAAGCTGGGCCAAGTGAGGAAAACACTTTTTTTTTTTTTTTTTTTTTTTTTTTTTGAGACAGAGTCTCGCTCTGTCAGCCGGGCTGGAGTGCAATGGCATGATCTCGGCTCACTACAACCTCTGCCTCCCGGGTTCAAGCCTCAGCCTCCTGAGTAGCTGGGATTACAGGAGCGCACCACCATGCCCACCTAATTATTTTTTTAATTTTTAATAGAGACAGGGTTTCATCCTGTTGGCCAGAATGGTCTCGAACTTCTGACCTCATGATCCGCCCACCTCTGCCTCCCAAAGTGCCGAGATTACAGACATGAGCCACTGCACCCAGCCCTATGAGGGAAACTCTTGCAAGCACACAACGTAAGCTGTCAGAAGGGGAAGGGCAGTGGACCTAAGGCACTTTGGAAAATGGTGTTTTGACTGGAAGCTCTAAGGCTAAAGACAAAAACAGCCATAAATAATCACTATACTCTCCTTGGAAAAGTTGTTACTCACAGAAGGGCTGAAAAGTCGGAATCTGCTTTGCATGTATATGACATGGAATAAACAAGTAAAAGAATGGTGGGTGGTGGCAGCCAGGTCCTCACTGGCAGAGAGGACAATGACAGATAAGCAGAAGGAGGGCCAGGATGGGCCATGCACCCCTGGATTAGAGGCGGGAACATAAGCACGGACTCAGGTTTTTCTCACTCTAGACAGAGGGCACCCAGAGGCAACAACACCCTACAAACATACTGTTTTCTAAATGCCATTCTTCAACAAAAGGAGCTGGGACTGCTTGGAGAAATGACTGATTCTGGAATCAGGACGGAGAAGATGTGAAATGGGCATGGAGCCTCTTTTGGTGCCAGAAAGGAAGGAAGCGCTCTAAAGAACAAAAGGATGGGAACGTCAAAGGAGGCAGGACCCAATCTGAAAACCTAACCATCCAATGGCCAAAGCTGGAACAACGTGAGCAACAAAATAAATAACACAGGATTGAATCACAACCAAAAGTAGCAAATAAATATGCATGAGTTCCTAGTGATATAAATAAATGCCTGATACAGGGATGAATAAATAAATAAATGGGAAGAAGAGAGATCTTCTTTACAGAAGAATTTTTAATAA
Organism: Symphalangus syndactylus; assembly: GCF_028878055.3. NCBI lineage: Eukaryota > Metazoa > Chordata > Mammalia > Primates > Hylobatidae > Symphalangus > Symphalangus syndactylus. Next base: position 8,213,997 of record NC_072424.2, read on the forward strand.
TTTATGCAGCTATTTTCCTCTCCAAGGAGTGGAGCTTACTTCCCCTCCCCACTCTGAGCAATGGCCGAGCTCAGTCACTTGCTTCCAAAGGATAGAGTGTGCATGCGGGGGAAAGTGGCTGGACAGTGGAAAAACCTGGCAAATGTGACCCTGAACAAGTGTCAAGGCCACCATCCCCAGGGATGAGTCAGGTTGAGGGTATGACCCTCTGGCATGATGTGATGAAGAGGACAGTTCACCTCCGTGGTCTTCCTCCCAAAAAAAAAAAAACAACAATGAAAAATAGAAGGAGCGTCTAGGAAATGCATGGCCAGCACTCCTCAAAACTACTGAGCTCATTAAAGACAAGGAAAGTCTGAGAAATTGTGACAGACCAAAGGAAACTCAGGAGACGTGACAACCAAACGCAATTATCATATCCTGAATTGGATCCTGGAAGAAAAAAAGAACTAGTGAAAACCAAGTGAAGTCTGGAGCGTAGTTCATCGTAATGTGCCAGCATCACTGTCTTAGTTTTCAGAAATATACTGGGAGAAGAAGATGTAACATTAGGGGAAACGAGGAGAGGGGCACACGGATACTCTCTGTACCATCTTTGCAACTTTTCTGTAAATACAAGATTATTCCAAAATTAAGTTTACTTAAAAAAAAAAAAAAAGCATAGAGGTTTGGCATACTTGGGATGTCTTCCAAGTCTCTTGTTGAGAACCACTCCCGCTTCCTTCCCTAACAATAACCAAAAACTAACTAGCAATTCCCCACTCAGCCCCTCCTCAGCCCTGCCTGCCCCTCCCTCAGGCATGTTTTCTTCTAATAACCCAGGTTCACACGAGGCACTGGTGCTGCCGTTATTCAACAAAGCAACCAGGTACAGTGGTTGGTTTTGCTTTTGTTTTAATCCAAATGATTAAATCAACTGCATTAAAAAAAATAATGATAAAAGCGCCAGGCACGGTGGTTCACGCCTGTAATCCCAGCACTTTCGGAGGCCGAGGCGGGTGGATCACGAGGTCAAAAGATCGAGACCATCCTGGCCCACACAGTGAAACCTCATCTCTACTAAAAATACAAAAATTAGCTGGGCATAGTGGCGTGCACCTGTAGTCCCAGCTGCTCGGGAGGCTGAGGCAGGAGAACCACTTGAACTCGGGAGGTGGAGGTTGCAGTGAACCAAGATCGTGCCACTGCACTCCAGCCTAGCAACAGAGAGTGAGACTCCATCTCAAAAAAAAAAAAAAAAACAAAATAAAATTAAAAAGTAGGTTTGACAGTGCATTGGACTACCCTGTTCTCTGGAATCTTTGTGAATGGGTGGCCACAGCAGTTTCCCAGGAAGACAGGGAGGGGTAAACAGTTCCCTCTCGGTGCTGCCCTGTTGCATAATGAGACTGTGGTGATTTTGCAGTCACGTGGGATACAGGACCCAGGGGACAGGGAGAATCAGAGCAAGTTGGAGACAATTATATAATTGGCACGCTAGTGTATTTTTAAAAAGACATAAAATGTAAATTACCTGGTTGCAAATTACACTTTGACTATTTACAAAATGTGTGACTTTGAGTGCTTCGCCGTAACTCTCCAGGAAATGAGGACACCAGTACCTGCAGCAGCGGCAAGCCCTGACTCGCAGACGAGTGGCTTTGGGCTTTTAGAGAATGGCCAGAGAGTGTCCCTCTGGGGTGAGAGGATTCCAAGAAGTTATTGGATACATAATCATTTTGTATGAACTCTGGATGCCAACCACCTAAGACTCCTGGTCTTTCAGAGGATCATACGAGCATTTCCAGGCATCTGGGCCCAGTGCTGCCGCTTTGACTTGCTGCCAGAGAAGACTACCTGGGTGTGGTCACAACCACAGCACTGGGTGGACAGCACACCCCTTGCCCCTGGCAGAGCAAGCCCTTATCAGGTATTAGCTACACCTTAACACAGCACAAGCCACGGGAACATTTCCATGACACTGTCACACAGTGGCCGGGACGGCTGAATGAGCTAAGATCTGTGATGCGCTGTGCCAGTCAGGACCTGCAGGGGAGAGAACTCACCCTACCAGGTCCAGAGGAAAAGTCGCTCATCAAAGTACAACTTTGTTACAAGAGAAACTTGGGACTGTAACATCCTCCCCCTATACCAGAAAGACGTTGAGAGACCAGAGAATGACTGGGGCCAGTCCAGCCTGGTGAGTAGACGCATTGTTTATTAGGACTTACTTTTGGGGCACTCCCGGGTGGCAGCAGGACTGTTCTAGAGATCCGCACCGCCTCCCATCTCTAAGCTGCTTTTAAGCTAATTTCCTGGCTCTTTGCCTCCTGTGTTTGAATGATGAGACTGTTTTTCTTGGTAGGTTCTCAGATCCTCTCCAGGATGTTTGGTTTCTCAGGGACACCTGCTCCTGGGCCGGGCACCATGATCTTGGCTCACTGCCCAGCCTTCAGGGTTCAGGCAGTGGACAGATACCCTTAAGTAACCTGGTGGGACACCTGTCACACCACAGGCTGAGATGGAGACACACCCAGAGGCTGGCCATTACCTCCCAAGGCATAAAGGCCAAAGGTCAAAAGAAGAGCACGTCCACCAGTGCAGGGATATCCAGCCACGAGAAGGAAAGGCTGCCAGGGGAGACTGGCACCACAGCACAAGGGAACAGGAAGAACACTCCCCATTCTCTCCTCAAACTCCCAATGTCCAGCTGGCCTCAACCTAAACTCTGAGCCCAACTTAAAACCCGCCAGTGAGGGACCAGCGCCCAGGAGATGCTGCCCTCAGAGGCTGGGCTTCAGGGGCACCAAGGAGGGCAGAGAGAAGCGGAGAAGGATGGGCAGGGGGCTCAGGAACAACTCCTGCAGCCATCGTGTATGGGGGCGTGAAGACTTTGGCCTGACAGGGATGTAAAGCTGCAGTGAGTGGAGGAGTCCGCCACTGCCTTATATGAACGTATGAGTCAAACACACACATCAAAAGCTACAAGGGGTCGTCACATGTGCTGGGGTCCCAGAGGAACCTTTGCTTCTTCACACCTTTCTCTAGCTCCATATTCTCACAATAGATTTTTCATATTTTATATTCAGAAAAAGACTTGTTTCTAAAATGTAATATAAAATATACACACATTCACACAAACAGATTGAATCATAAGCAACTGCTATTGTTGCAGATGGCTGAATGTTCAACTTAACACACACACATACATATGCATTTACACAGTTACCTACAGAGACACACACACACACACACAATTAGACACACACATCCTGAGCACCCCAAAATCAAGATGGAACAACAAATGTCAACTGGTGTACAGGGGTTGGCAAGACAGTTAGCTGAGTCTTGCGTCTGTGGCCACACCTCTGTTGATGTGGGATGTTCTGGCTGGTCCTCGAACCATCGGCCCCTCTGTGTCATCACAGAGCTTGGACTCTACAGGGTTGACCAGGCCCAATGCCTGCATTCACCTGTTACATCTATGATGCCTCCTGACAGAAAGCCTAACAGAGACTCCTCCATTGCAGAGATGTTTTTCTTCTGCTGTGACTACTGGCCAAAGGACAGAGTTTTACCCAAATGTGTGCCTTGTGATCACCATCATCCTGCCCACGGGGGCAGGCTCGAGCTGCGGTGGGGACACCACTATGTCCCCTGTGGCTAGCAGGCTTTGGGAGGGGGCCCTTCCATTCACTGCACCCCCACGTGTGTGTGTGCTCATGGCTGACGAGGGCTGGCCACCGAGCCAGAGTTAACTGGAAACATCACGTTATTAAAAAGATATACCTTGTGATGGGGAGCTTGTTACACAGCCGTGATTTTGCAGGAAGTTGATGGCAGGACACTTCCTCAGCCCTGAACAAATGTCTCCCTGGCCACGCATTGTCAGGGAGTGCGGTTTCCCCGCGTGAAGATCCACGCTTGCTGTGGAAAGTTCCCTGCAGAGGTGATAGATGGCCAGCCCCATCAGGCCCTGCTACGGAGAACGTGTCCTAACTCAACGCCCTCCACCCAGCCTGCCCATTCACCGTTTGAGAGACACTTCTCAAAGACCCGCAAACGCTCTGAGTGCCTCACGCCCATTGGTCCCAACTGCAGCAGAAAGCCCTTGGACCTTGCACCTGCCCTCGGCCCTTCACCCACAAGCACACAGCAGAAGCTCTGTGTCGGCTCCCTGCCTGCAGAAATCCCTCCAGGGCCAATGGCCTCTCAGGCCTCAGGCTGGCAGGGCCAGCATCAGCCACAGGCCTTTCAGAGGACAACTGTCCTCTGTCTGGGGCTTTCTTCACTGACATGTATTTATTCCCTATATCTCTCTAAACTTTGTTGCAACCCTTCAATCTCTTAAAACTATAGACCAATTCAATTTAACAGAGTTTAAGTGAGCAATTTAAAAAAACAATTTGCAGCCAGGCACAGTGGCTCACACCTGTAATTCCAGCACTTAAAGAGGCCGAGGAGGATGGATCGCCTGAGGTCAGGAGTTTGCAATCAGCCTAGCCAACACGGTGAAACCCCATCTCTACTAAAAATACAAAAAATTACCTGGGCATGGTGGCAGGTGCCTGTAATCCCAGCTACTCGGGAGGCTGAGGCAGGAGAATCACTTGAACCTGGGAAGCGGAGGTTGCAGTGAGCCGAGATCACACCATTGCACTCCAGCCTGGCCAACAAGAGCAAAACTCCATCTCAAAAAAAAAAAAAGAAAAGAAACAATTTGCAAATCAGGATGCCCCCAGAATCACAGCAGATTCAGAGAGACTCCAAGGATGTCTTGTGGTCAGAGCAAATTTATAGACAAAAAAGAAAAGCAACACACAGAAAACGGAAGTGAGGTACAGAAACGGCCGGGTTGGTTACGGCTTGGCGTTTACCTTATTTGAATACAGTTTCAACAGTCAGCTGCTGTGAGTGGTTGAGGTACGGCTGCTGGGATTGGCTGGGACTCAGCAACCGTTACAGAAGCCTACTCCCGGGTTAGCTTTTCAGTCTACCTACTAAGCCAGGTTACAGTTTGTCCACAAGGACTCAGCAGGTATGGAAGTACAGAGGCTGTCTCAGGCCATATTTAGTTTGATTTAACACTTACTTCCCAAGCATACTTTTTAAGAACGTATACCAACATGAGGCCCATGACTGACTCGAGGGTTATACATCAAGCAGTCAGCCTCACTTTGGAGCCTAGAGCCCATCGGCTCAAACACCTCCCAGCTGTGTGACCTCAAGCAAGAAACTGCACCTCTCTGGCCTCAGTGTCCTCACCTGCAAAAGACAGGTAGTGCCCGGCCCGCCTCCCAGGCTGTTGTGAGGCTTGGCCCAGTGCCTGGCCTGAGTGAGAGCTCAGAAAGCACCTGCTGTCACTACTGCTCCTCCAGGCCCCCGACACAGGACTCCACTGAACACACCGTGGGGTGGGCCAGTGAGCAGAATGTGAGCGGCCCTGACCCTATTAACAGCTGCTGCACGACCCTGGACCAGCCACCTACCCCGTATGGGCCTCAGCTTTCCCATCAACAAAATTGAGGGCTTGGGTCAAATCATTTCTGAAGTCTCGTCCGGCCTTCACATTCCTGTTGGTCAGATCTAGTAGGATCTGGTTTTGTCTCTGCGTCTACCTTGGCTACAAAAAAAAAAAAAAAATCAAAAATGGGCAAAATCCAGATACAATTCATCAGACAATCGAAGTCAGGTGCCCAGATCACAAGGAAAATTCCAGTGCTCTAGGGCAGGCCACAGCTTCCCAGGGCAGGCCACAGCTTCCCAGGCCAGGGAGGGGACTGCAGTCAAGTCCTGGTGTGGCCAAAGACAAGCGCCATCATGGACATCCACGGCTTTAGCCACTCCAGACAAAATCTGGCAGCAACAGCTCCCTTGGGAAGCGTCCCTCCCACAGAGGCTTCTGGGACAGAGAAGTCCCAGTCCAAAGCAGTGCTCCTCTCCGCCAGGCCCTGGCCTCGTGGCCAGCAAGCAGGAGCAGCAGGCCTGGTCACTGTCTCAGCACCACCCCAGCACACAGAGTGGGTCCTGTCAGGTCTCGTGGAGGCCACAGAAGAGCCAGCCAAGAAAGTAGCTGCCGTCTACCCTGGGTCCTCCCTCCCGGCCTGGACAAAGGCCTGCTGCAAACACCACGAAACAAACATAAGACAGAAACGTGCAGTCGCTTTAGGACACGTGCAGGCAGACTGTTTCAGACCAGCGCGGCGCAGCGACCAAAAGTACCCCCTCCTCCAAAATCAACATATGCCACTGCCAGGAAGGGGAAAATGGTGCCGCTGCTGTAGAAGACAGGACAGCGGCTCCCCAAAAAATTAAAAAGCACAAGGCACAGTGACTCATGCCTGTAACCCCAGCACTTTGGGTGGACTACTTAAGCTCAGGAGTTTGAGAGCGGCCTGAGCAACATAGTGAGACCTTGTCCCTACAAAAAAAAAAAAAAAAAAAAAAAAATTTAGCCAGACATGGTGGTGCAAACCTGTGGTCCCAGTTACTCGGGTGGCTGAGGTGTAAGGATCGCCTGAGCCTGGGAGGTCAAGGCTGCAGTGAGCTGTGATCACAACACTACATTCCAGTCTGGGTGACAGAGTGAGACATTGCCTCAAAAAAAAAAAAAAAAAAAAAAGGAAAGAAAAGAAAAAGAATTAAAAACAATTACCATATGATCTAGCCATTCCACTTCTGGATACATATTCAAAGGAATTAAAAAGAGTCTTGAAGAGATATTTGTACAGCCATGTTCATCGTAGCACTATTCACAATAGCTCAAATGTGGAAGCAAGCTAAGTGTCTATCAATGGATAAATGGATAAATAGAACGTGGTGTATCCATATGATGGAATATTATTCAGCATTAAAAAGAAAAGAAATTCTGATACATGCTAAAACGTGGATGAACTTTGAAGACATTATGGTAAGTCAAATAAGCCTGTCACAGGAGACAAATGTCCTATGGCTGCACTTATCTGAGGCCCTCATAGAAAGTAGAGGCTGCCAAAGATGAGGGGAGGTGCACGGGGAGTCCGTGTTGAATGGGAACAGAGTTCCAGTTTGGGAAGAAGGAAGCATTCTGGAGATGGACGGTGGGGGCAGTTGCACAACACTGTGAGTACGCTTCATGCCACGCAACTGTACACTTCAAACTGATTAAAATGGTAAAGTTTGCGTTATGTAAACTTTACAATAAAAAAAGAAAAAGAGAACACAGGTAAGGAGACAGACACGGGAGAAGCGACCGAGATGCTGGGGAATGGCCAACCCAGAAAAGGAAGCAGAGTCAGGCGGGCACAGGGCAAGCAGAAGGCAAGCCCAGCAGCTGGGGGTCCAGAGAACCACAAAAGCACCCCCAGGAGAAGAGCTGGCGCTGGGCAACAGCCCTACAAAGAAAGCTCGGTGCCAGGTGCAACCACGCCAGTCCAGTGAGGACGTTCCCCACTGCACACCCAGTATGAAGGGCCGATAGCTGCAGCCGGCAAGGGGCGACCACGGGGCAGCCACCAGGCGCAGCCGCCTCCCTCCTGTCAGCGTAAACCATCTTCTGCGTAAGAGCTCCAGAATGCACTTCCCCAGCACCTGCGCATCACCGCGCTCCAAAAGAAAGGGGATTCTAGGCCGGCACGGTGGCTCACACTTGTAATCCCAGCACATTGAGAGGTGGAGGCGGGCGGATCACCTGAGGTCAGGAGTTCCAGACCAGCCTGCCCAACATGGCAAAACCCCGTCTCTACTAAAAATACAAAAAATTAGCCAGGCGTGGTGGCTAATTACAGCCAGGCGCCTGTAATCCACCTACTCAGGAGGCTGAGGCAGGAGAATCGCTTGAACGCAGGAGGCAGAGGTTGCAGTGAGCCGAGATTGCGCCACTGCACTCCAGCCTGGGAAACAAGAGCAAAACTCTGTCTCAAGAAAAAAAAAAAAAAAAAAAAAAAGAAAAGCAAAAGGGATTCTAGAAAATGATACCTACTGCACGTTATTTGTCTTACCATTTTAAAACCTACATTTACATCACAGAACATTTTAAAACACACAAGAAAATGGAAGTTATAAGTAACCACACCACCCAGAAATGCCCCTCTGACATTTTGGTGTACGGTATATACTTCCAGACTCATCCACGTACACAGACACATATGTATATACACCTACAAATTCAGGCATATTATTTTTATTTCTCATCTTTAACCAAAATGAGATCGACTGTGTCTAATCTTTTGATGCCATTTAGAACTTTATTACAAGCTTTTGCCAAATGACTAGCTCTTCCTTTTTCGAATGTTGTATTCTAATGACTGCATCATATGCCACCGTAAGGCTCAGCCGTGTTTCATGTGCACTAATTCATAATGGAGAACACTCAGGCTATTTCCAGTTTCCGACAGGAACACTGCAGAGCTGTGCACCCTCTCAGCCGAGTCTAAAGGACATTCATATTTCATTCCCAGCTGAGAAATCTGTAGCTCAAAGGACGCATGCCTGCCCCTTGATGTATGTCGCCCTCCAGAAAAGCCACGCCAAGTCCCACTCCAGCAGCAGTGTGCGACAAAGCCGAAAAGGAAGTCAACTTTGACTCAATTAAATTTGCTAAATAAACGCATATGAAGCAAGGGCACAAAATGAAGGTAACCAGGACAGGATGCAACACCTCCGGGGCCTATGGGGATTCCCAAGGTTGTCTGTCCAAAAGCTCATCAGATTCTGCTGTCAACGTGGAACGTTTAGTGCACACAGGCTGCAACTGATTGGGGAAGCAACTACCAGTGAAGTGCCTCTGCACCTGCAGGCCTCCCCCACCAGCCAAGGCCACACCTTGCCAGGCCAGGTTAGGACACCCAGGATGGCCGGGCCAGCCATTCACCTCCTGGGCCCTCTTGGCCTCCAAGGAAGCTGGAGCTGGTTTTCATAGAGCTGCCAGTGAGCAAGACCAGTCCTGTGACCCCAGCCCACAGGGGCACATCAAAGGCCTCCCCTCCCAGGCTGCTTCTGATGGTGTTGATGGCATTGATTTTGTGTCAGAAGTTAGCAGGATTCTGTTTTAATTGATGATCTTGCAGCTGACCCCTGGAATGCATTATTAATGAATGCCGCATCTCCAACAGCCGGTACAGCCCTCTCAGGGCAGTGTGTATCTCCTGGGCCCACAGGGTACAGAACCAGAAGCCCAGAAGGACCCAAGAGGCAGCAGTCTCCAATCGCTTCCGGCACCACTGTCATCAGGCCCCGAACCCAAATCCCCTGGGCATGCATTTAGCATGCACATCTAGGGCCCCAGCCTAGGAGGTGCAGATACAGTAGCTGGGGATTGGGCCCAGGAACCTGCATTTTCAACAAGCCCCTACTAAACCAAGTGGCCCCTGAGTTGGAGTCCCCACCTTTGGGGACACTGCTGCATGTCAGCTTTCTCTCTGGTTTTCTTCTTTTTCCTTCTTTTCAAATTCACCTGGCTAGAACATTAACCGATATTTTTGAAATATGTGCACTATATACCGAGGGCCAGTGACAATAGGACTGTTAAATAAACACACTACATACTGAGGGCCAGTGACAATAGGACTGTTCCATGGATACACTATATCCCGAGGGCCAGTGGCGATAGGACTGTTAAGTGGACACAGCTAGATCCACCCCTCTCACCCTCCTAGGGCTCTCCAAGGCTGACCACAGGCCTGGAAACGTGCGTTTTTAAAACTCTTCAGGTGATTCTGACACTCACACAGGTTGGGAACCCATCTATGATGTGATGAGTTTAGAAGCGAGACATGCTGACATACGTCCTAATCACTCCCTCTTGGACTCATAAAGCATGGCTCCCAAGGTACACAGCACACCACCTTCAGCCCCGGAGCACGCTCTGAAGGCAGCAGAGGCGGCAGCAGCAGGCCTGTATCTTACGATTCACCAAGTACAACTCCCCCTAGAAAATACGCCCTCCCATGCCCAGACCTTCCCTCTCCTCCACCTCCTCCTGAGTGGCGATTACTGCACCAGGCCTTCCAGACCCTTCTTCACCTCCGTTGGAGGTGATGGTTTGGGACACCAGTGAGACCTCCTGCCCTGGTCTGCTTTGGATTCAGTCCTGTTTTGGGATCTCTGCTCTAACCTCCACCTATTTCCTCACCACGAGCAGTAAAACACAAAGAGGAATCCACCACCTGGAACACACAGTTTCCCAGAAAGTCCCTCGGGAAAACAGCTGCTGCTGGGAGGACCGGAAACTGCGCTTCGCTACCCATCCCCAGACCCCGCACAGAACCTCTTGGTGACCTCTGCAGTAGACAAGGATTCCAGCAAATGCACAGAGCGTGAGCCAGAGGCGGCCAGGGACGAATAGGGTCCTTTGTTTTGATTTTTCCAATCGCGTGGTAAGCCTTCCATTTGGAGTCAATTCAGAATTCTCAAAAGGACATGGGTCTACAGACTTAGGAAAGGCCCCCGAGACCCCCCTGTAATCTCACCCACCATGCCGGGCCCTGCGGGCTGAGGACCTGGGTGCTGGAGAGGCGCCTCCCTCCCCAGGGCTCTCCAAGGCCCAGCGGCGTCGCGCAAGCTCAGGAGGCCTTGGCGGGAGCGAGGGTTCTTGTGGGAATGGAATGGGCTCACACGTCAGAAGCCCTGGTCCTAGAGGCTGAGTAACCGACTCCGTCCACCCACCGTCTAAAGCAAGTGGTTAGACAGCCCTGGGCAGTGAGACCTCGCAGTCCTTTAGCAGTCCCCACTTCACTTCCCTGTCAGGGGGGGCCTGGGTCTCAGGTTTTTTCTTGAACCTAGGCTGCCTGTGACTGAAAGGTTCTCCCCGGGGCCTGAAAGCTGAAGGGAATGAATAACTCCTCCCTCCTCGGGCCCAGTCCCAAGGCGCGAGAGCACTTGCACCAGCCGTGAGCGTCAGCAAAATAACAGAAGCAGGAAGAGAGTCGGCCGGAAGACACGTACCCCCTGAACACCGAGAGAGCGGCCATCCGGGTACCGCGTAGCAGTTACCTCAGACTGAGACACTTCCTGTTTACGGGAGACTATAAAACCCCTGCCCCGCCCTCATTTGGTGCTGACGCCATTTTAGGCCTCGACCCGCTTGCACCTGGGCGCCCGTTAAGACAGCGTGTTGCTCCATATCGCCTGGTGTTGTCTGTGGGCGCGCTCTCGGAGTTCCAACCAATACAAGAGCCTTGTAGTGACAAGGCCCAGGTCATAGACGGGGTGGCTTAGGATCCAATTTCAGTTCCCTCTGCCCTTTCTGTCACCCTTTTCTTCCTTTCAAGGATCCAAATTCCACTAAACCTGACCGTATTTTCCTGAGCCCTCGCCTCTCACAGCCCCAGAGAAAGTTCAGGCCAGGAAACGGCTTCCCCCAACTTTGGGACAAGTTTTTAGGCAGACAAGCTCTGACTGTACCAGATATCCCAGCAGGACCTGCTAATATGAATCCATTAGCGAATATTTACTATAAGTTCTTAAGTACATGTCCTTAATTTTGCCAGTTAAGTTGCCAATTGCTATGGTAATGAGCACTGTAAAAACCCTAGAGCAATAAAAGCCCTTAGATTTATGACAGCTGGGAAAGGCCTGGGGTAGGGGGCTGGGCTGTTGAGGTCAGGAGTCACTCTCACATTTGTTTATTCCAAAGGGCGATGTTTATTTCTGTGTCCAGCCCTGTGCCGGGCACTGGGGACTGGCGGGGGGAAGATGGGAGGACATTGATGTGAGCCCCGTCCTGCCGCAGAAGGAGATCAGAGCAGGAGAGCACCGGGCATTGGAGGCTGTCTGGAGGCCGGGGTCCCTAGTGGGCGGAGAGGGGGGCCTGATGGGAGCTTCCCGCCCCCCACCCCAGAAGTCTGTCCATCAGGCATAGCAGACGCCGGCTAGGGACCCTGGAAATGTTTCATTTCTGGCAACAAACAAGATGGCGAACTTCTTCACTATACTCATCTTTGCACCAACACAATCTAAAATACAATTTTTAATGTCTTTTGTAGAGTAAGGGCCCAGGAACGTCATCATGAGGCCCTGGGAAGGGTCCAGGCAGAGGAGGGGTCCCAGTGCTCAGAGAGCTCTGATGCAGCCCAGACCACGGTGCTCCTCCACCCACCCGATGCCTCCTGAGAGACGAGGTGGCTCCAGCACAGAGAAAAGTGGGAGAGGGACAGAGACTCCCTCAGTGGCTCCCCCCAGGAGAAGAAGCTTCTAGAGCAGGCGGCTAGTTCTGACCTGGGAGAGTGTTGGAGGAGCAGACCCTCCCGCTACTTGCACCCTGGGGTCTCCAGGGCTACCGACTGGCCCCAACAGCACATCACCCACAAGACTGGTGTGTTTACACAAAGCAGGTAACCCCAGCGCTGAGTGGCCACCAGGGCTGCATGTGGCTGCGTGTAGCTGTGTGCAGGGCCATCACCCTTGCCCACACATCAGTTGAGCAGCCTTGGAGGAGGAGCGGCCTTCCCAGGAACCAACAGCTCAGCCACTCCGGGCCAGAGGCTGGAACTGAAGGGGAGGGAATTGTCCACAAGGTACCACTGGGGGTGGGGTCCTCACTCTGTTACACCCAAAGTCAAGCTAACCCCATTAAGGGGGTTTAGACCAAGCCGTGTCAAAGAGCAAGCTCTGGAAGTAATGCCAGTTGCCCTGCAGGAGCATCTGCACCTGAAGCCCCCACCCCAGGTTGAGGTAATCCATTTGATGAAAGGGACAGGCACCTGTGGGAAGGGCGTGCATGAGCATGGCAGTGGCGGCTGTGGCTGACATCAGAGTTTCTCATCCCACCTCAGTCTCATCCCACCACCATGGCTTTCTTTCGCCTACGGAATAAAGTCCTCCTGTTTTGTCATGGGGTTGAAAATCAAAGAAAAATGACCCAGGTGCATCTCAATCAATTTATAGAGGTTGAGTTTGCCAAGGAAAAAGGAACACAAAACCACAGGACCGTCTGTGCTTTTTCCAAAGAGGGTTGGAGACTTCAGTCTTTAAAGGGGAAATAGTGGGCAGCAGGGGAAGGAGGAAAGAAAAAAAAAGTGGGGGGGGGAGTAGATAAAAGAGGCAAGCGGTTGCATTCTTTTGAGGCTTTGATCAGTGTTCACCGAATCCACATTTTACCTGGGAAAGGAGTGGGTAGAGGAACTGTCAACTGTGCATTTGTCTGGCGCTCAGTGAAACTGCATTTTTACATAAGATAAAATAAACATAGAAGACGCAGTCAAAGGTGCGTAGAGGAATGACTCAGGGGAGTAGAGGAATGACTTCTAGTTCCATCTTTGGCCCTACTGAGCGGATAAGCTGTTAATTTACACTGTCAGGGTGAAACTCAACAGAAGTCTGTTTTAGGATAGAGATCTTGGGGCCTGAAAAGAACTTGCTTGTGAGGAGCCCCCACGGGGAGGTAGGCGGCCTCCATCTTTGCAGCTATTTAGGAACAAACTGGGAGGCAGTTTTGCATGATTTGGTTCCTAAGCTTGACTGTTTCCTTTGGCATAGTGAGTTTGGGGTCCTGAGATTCTTATTTTCCTTTCACAGAGTTCGCATTCTCACCCCAAATTATCTTCCCTGCCTAATAAACTTCACCTTGTTTTCTTCCTTCAACCATTAAGATACCTACAGTTCCCAAACATTCGATGTTCACTTACAGTCTACAATTCCATATGCATCTTGGTTGATGTAATGAATTGAATGGTGGCCCTGAAGAGATATGTCCACATCCTAACCCCAGAACCCATGAATATGACATTATTTGGAAATAGGGTCTTTGTAGATGACATTAAGGATCTCAAGATGGAGTCATCTCAGATTACTTGGGTGGGCCCTCAATCCAATGACAAGTGTCCTTTTAAGAGCCAGAAGAGAAGACACAGTGGAGAGGGCCATGTAAAGACGGAAGCGGAGGTTGCACTTATCCTGCCAGAGCCAAGAAGCACTAGGAGCTGTGGCTGCAGGAAGTGGGGAAGGACCCTCCCCTGGGCCTCCAGAAAGAGGACAGCCCTGCAGACACCTTGACTTCAGACTTCTGGCTTGCAGAGCTCTGAGAGAATAAATTGCCATGATTTTAAACCACCCAATTTGTGATAATTTGTTATGGCAGCCCCAGGAAACGAATACAATTGACAAACATACAGCGTGGCTAGGGGCGAAACAATACCCGTTATTATATTCCTGCCATGACAAGCACATCTGGGGAGAGAAATACACATAAGAAAAAAGAATGTGAAAAATTGCTTCCACTGACCCACTAGGGGAAATAAGAGCGACTCCTCACCAACCCTAGAGCAAGTCAGGGGAAAGGAAGGAGGCCTCTTAAAAGCAAGAGATTCAAAAGCTCACAGTCTCTGGGGGTAACATTTCAGAGCCTCTTTCTGCAACCCACAGGCTGAACATTCAGAATTGCTTGTTCCAAGAAAGGATTCTCAAAGTCTTGGGGTGGTGCTTTTATAACAGCTATGGAATTGCAGAACAACATGCATTTTAAAATAACCTGAAATCACTGAGCCTGGTTTTGTGGAATCCTCTACAAGCTGCCAGTGAAGAGGGGCTGGGTCCAGGTGACTGGCCTCAGTACTCTGGGTTTGGACCCCTGATGGCTCTGCACTAGCCATCCCCACAGGCCACAGACCATGTGGCCTACGGGACATCTGAGAACACCCAGACAGGTTTCCTGAGCTAAACAATCTTCTCTGTGAAACACACACAGGGTCTTCTGGGATTCCCATCGGTTTCAGGCTGTATTGCTTTGGGGATTTTTTTCAGAGCAACAAGTTTGTATTTTCTAAAGACGTGAATAATTTCAAACAAAAGCAATGATGAAATATACATGAACATTACCGTGCATGGCTTTTTAGTTGGAAAAATGTCCTTATAGTTAGAAGAGCTGTTTCACAGGGTTGTATTGCTGAGAGCCATTTGATTAGGTTATAATACAAGAGAAACAACATTTACAGAAAACGCGAATCCAATAACCACATCAGGATCAGGAAATAGCATTGTACTAACCAACGAGGAAATGAGAGAGCTGGACCCTGGACACAAAATGAGGAATCGGTATCCCTGCATCAAAATCACTGCCTGAATCTTGCGCCAAAGCTCAAGCCTGGCTGAAGGATGTTGTGCTTCCCAGGAGGATGCCTGGCCCCTGCTTCATGGGAGACATCTCTGAGCTCCTCATAGACTCATCCATGTCTCTGTTGCAGCCATGCCACAGTTCAACCCCTCACTCTGCCCTGACTGCTCCCATGTCTCTCACAGGCATCGTTCCCGAGCCTTCTCAATAAATGTCCTGTGCAGATCTTCATCTTAGAGTCCTCTTCCCAGGAATCAGGCCTGTCCTGGATGAATAACCCCCCATTCCCATTTCAGGGATTCAGTTTCCTCCTCAGTCTTCCTTGAGATTCTGAACTCTCCCTCCTTAAAGTTGTTTTCAGATTGTGCTATTATTTCCATTTCCTTGGGTGTGCCTCTTCCCATGTGTACTGTCTACCAATTGATTCTCGGGGCTGTAAGTTTCTTGTGATTTGCAATTTTTGTTTGCAATGTCTCACGTGGGCATTGCTCCTCTCACCTGACTCTGCAGTTGCCTCGGCCTGGCCCCACAGGTTGCATGGTTAACAGCAGCTCCTCCAATAAGCATTGGAGGCTTGGAAAGTCTTGCTGGTCACTCCCTCTGGTCCCCTGTCCCTTGAACCCAGTGCTTCAGCCTCTGCTCACCCGCATGGGCCTTCTCCCTCCTGGACCTGCAGTTTGCCCTTGCTTTTGAATATGGGGTTATTTCTTCTTTTTTAAAACAGTTTACTTATAACCTGTGTTAGGAGCAGAGGGGAGAGGATGACTCCTGGCTCCACTCCCTCATTGGGGCTTGGAAGTCCAGCCCAGTCTTCAATAGACAGATCTTCACATTAAAAGCTTCACCTGCATTTAGAGTCAAAATCAGCCTCTTCTAAGTTGTAGTCTTTAGTCTTACCTCTACCCTCCGAAGCCACCCAGAAAAATTTCTGCTCCTCCTCCATGTGCAGTCCTTCCAACAGGTGATAACTGATGATGTTTCCCATGCCTTTCCCGGACGAAACATCCCCATTCTGCCTAAAGCATGGTTCTAAAACCTTTCATCCACTTGGAGATCTTTCTCTGGATGCATTTCCATTTGTCAATTAATGTTTAATTCTCTTACTGTAATTTTCTTAATTCTCAATACAAGTATTTCCTTCTCTACTGAAAAGTCTATGCAGACTCTCAATTTCATTGCCAGAATATTTTCATGTGCAAAGAGCTGTGCACCCCCAGCCCAGAAACACCCCCCACACACAACATCCCCAAGAGACAGCCCACCTGCCCTAATCGGGGCTATCCCAGAGATGGGACATGCTGACTTCCCAGCCAGGTCTCAGGCCACTGGGCAGACGCTGAACATGTTGGTTTTTGCTTTCATTGAACAGAAATCTTCCTCCCATCTAAAGATGAACGTACAAGAACATCTGTTAGGACATTCCTTCTCATTGAAAAGTAGAGGCAGGAGAGGGGTGGGGGACAGGCACCTAAACACTCATCAAGGAAATGATTAAACACAGCGAGGTAGATCATGCCACGGCAAGAACACATCCACAAATGCTGACAGTGTCTCTCTAGTGACACAAACATGTCCACTACATGCTGCTGCCGTGTGTGTGTGTGTGTGTGTGTGTGTGACTGTGTGTGTGTGAGATTGTGTGTGTGAGATTGTGTGGGTGAGTGTATGTGTGTGAGTGTGTGTGGTGTGTGAGATTGTGTGACAGTGTGAGTGCGTGTGTGCAAGTGTGTTAGTGTTGTGTGTGTAAGAGTGTTAGTGTTGTGTGAGTGTGCGTGTGAATGTGAAAGTGTGCATGAGTGTGTGAGTGTGTGTATGTGTATGTATGTGTGTATGAGTGTGTCAGTGTGTATGTGTATGCGTGTGTATGAGTGAGTGTGTGTGAGAATGTGAGTGTGCGTGTGAGAGTGAGTGCACGTGTGCGAGTGTGTGAGAGTGCATGTGTGTGTGAGTGTGTGGGGGGGACAGGTAGTATAATGAGCGCTGAGTGGCTTCAGTGACTCTAAACATGAAAGCAAGCATTGTATACGTATATGTTTGTATTTGTAAATACATAGAAAAAAGATCCCGAGTCTGGATTCCAGATGAAGCCTGCCCAGGGCTGGAGTGGCTTTCTCCCTGCAGAAGACCAGAGAGGAAGGACAGAGTGTGCAGCTTTCAGTTCATTTTACACATAATTACCTCTGTATTGTCTGAACTTCAATGAGCATGCATTACTTTTGCAATTTATAAAGAAAAAGGAAAACATATTCTCCAAGGCCACATGTCGACGAATAACAGTTCTAATAGCACAGTGAGTGTCTGCCATCTGCAGACCTGAGCTGAGGGCACCATGTGCCTGTGCCTGCTGCCCATCCCACAGTGCACCCCGCAGCAGGAACCACCGTCCCCTTCAGCAGACAGAGAGGCAGAAGCACAGAAAGGCCAAGTGGTTTACCCAGGCCACACAGCACGAGGCAGGCAGGGCCAGGACTGGCATCCCGGGGAAGCCAACCAGGAGCCCATATGCCAGACCTCTGCTCCGTGTGACCCCAGGACTCCCTGCCTGCCACGGGCCTCTTCAACCTGAGCTTGAGCAGACAGCTTTTAACCCATGCGCAAGAGGCCTGGAGCATCCAGCACAGCGGCCTCCTCCTTCAAGTGGCGCCCACACGCCCGGCTCCCACGTGGGCCTTGAGGGCCCCAGTGACTCGGCCTCACTCATCTGTGTTCATGGAACTCAGCACAGTGCCCCACAGCAAACGCATGATAAACCCACGTTCTGTAATAGAATGTTCTAAGATTAATTCCACAAACACGTTGATAGACATTCTGTATGAAGCTCAGCATTGGAATATCGTGCTGTTCTTGAGTATGCACCTTGGTTGTATGACTTTAATCAAGACTCCCAGATTCTTTACTTCTCAGTTGTCTCCCAAACATGACGAAGAGCACCTCCCAAGGTTGTCCTGAGGAGTAAATGAGAATTAAACCTACAGGAGGCCATCGTCCGCAAAAGCGTTTCCATAGCCAGCATAGGGTTCAATGCTGTCGTTCAGTTGGCGCCTTGTTGCTGAGGAAGAGATGGGGGCAGCAGGTGTTGGGACCTAATGAAACGTCACTGCCATTTAGTGACATGAACCTGAAGCCCCCCTCCCCCGTAGCAGACCCCAGGCCTCACAGAGGGCAGAGCTAAGCGACATTCCCCATCTCTTATGACTGTGGCACCAGAATGCTAAGGCCAGGCAGGTTACACCTGACAGTTCCTCTTGTCTTAAACATCACCACAATAGCCCGTCTACCCTGATGTAATGCAGACACCAACCTCGGACGAGGACCCCCCTGGGCAGAATGGAGAACCCTGGCCCCTCCCTGCAGGAAGGCTTAGGGAGGACCCCGCCGTGGCCTCAGCAGGTGATCCTTCCACCCGCTCCTTTCGTAACCGCCTCTCCAAGCACATCCCAGCCCAGGTGCCTTCTCAGGTGAACACAAATGCTGCTCTGCACAGAAGATTCCTGACACGTATATAGACGCCGCATCTGGCTTGCTGAGTTAATTATCAGAATGAGAATAATGGAGCAGACAAAATGAGCTAACGCCACTCACCATGGCAGCGGCAAGAGAAAAATAGAGCCCCTCGAAGTTCTGAATCAGACTCAAGTGAACCTGTTTTTCAGTGTCTAATTAAATACCCCCATTCCTTTGGAAAATAAATTTCCATAATTCTTTCCTCAATTAGACGAATAAACTGTTACTTAAGTGTCTTTCTCTTTACACTTTTTCTAACTCCTCACTCTCAGCTCTTAAAGCCACATGCCCACATTCAGAAGCTTGGTGAGGCAGGGACGGAGATTTTCAATTCTCTCTCTGTCCTCTGTCCCCTTCCATCCTCCCCATTCGGGTCTCCTCCCCACCCTTTCTACCCTCTCTTCAGTCCATCCCTGGCTGGGCCCGGCTGAGGGGCTCCAGAGGCCCTGGTGGAAGAAGGCCAGTGCAAGGCCCAGCTCCTCCACGGACCAGCAGGGTGGCCAGGGACCACTGACCGGCAGAGCGTGAGTCCCCACCAGGAAAGAGGGAGAATGCACACAGGGCTGCCGTGAGAACCCAGGGAGACCTCAGGTGAGAAGCACCTGGAGTCCACTGCAAACCAAACTCATGCTACAAACACCTGCATTGTCCTTGGGACCAGCACGATGCTCTGTCTCACCCGCTCCCCGTCCAGTCACCCTCAGGGAGACCTGTGCTCTAAGGGAACGCCATCAGCACTTGGGGCTTAGATCAGCAGACCTGGGGTCTAATCCCTGCTACATGCCATCGTACCTGTCCTTACCTCTCTGAATCTTCATTTCCTGTCTGCAAACCGGGAGTCCTAGTCATCCTCCGTTTTGCTGTGACACTAAAGTGTACACAAACTGCTAGCTTGGGGCCCAGAACACCCAGGCCATGAAATGGCCCCCATGACTAAATCAGTGCACCCTGAAAAGCAGACACACATCACACCTGAGAGTCGGGAGGAGGCAGGGTCAGCGTCTGGACTTGTCTGCTGGAAGCATCCAGACCCTCGGCTGTCAACAAAGGCCCAGCAACCCATATTTGATGAGGAGACTTTAATTGTTAACTTTGATGCATCTTTTCAATATCCTAAAACCCCTAATGAAGATGTGCACAAGATTAACAGATGGAATTAGAAAGAGAGGCTTTTGTTTCATTCTATACAGAATCAGCTTTATTGTACTTATTTATAAAACCTTCGCATTTTCAAAGTCAAGGAACACAGAAAGGGAAACACAGCATGCCAGAGGACATCACACGCAATTATCTTTGCAGGAAAATGAGGACAAACGCATGAGATAAATCTCATTGCCCACTGAGTAGTGAACCTCCACAAGAAACAAAAAAATGTCTCAAGTTTATGTTTACAACAAGTGCCCTTTTATGCTGCCTTCATAAACACTTTGTGTTTATGACACAGAATTTTATCAGGGTGCCAGCAGCAAGGCAGGGGCCCAGGCCCAGGCCCAGGCCCAGGGGAAGTCCTCGGGGAACCTGAGGCAGGGGCATGGTCTGTGAGACCAGGGCCATCAGCTGTGAAGATGCCTGGCTACAGGCATGCTGGTACCTGTCACCCTCCCCAGCACTGTCAGGGCTGGCAAGGGCCTGGGGCAGGCAGAGCCTAAGAACACCCATCCTGGCAGCCAGGGCCAGCGGGGACAGGCGGGCAGTGTAGGGAAGGTGGGCAGGGATGGACCGAGGGCAGCCAGAGCTGGTGAGAATGGACAGGGGCAGGTGGAGGCAGGAGGGGCAGGCAGGCCTTTCTCGAGCCGATATTCTGGAGCTTAAAGAAAAAAAAAAAAACTATATTCATCTGCTGAATATTTTTGTGCAATTCATACAATAAGAGCATTAAAAATAACCAGTGGGAATTGTTTTGACTTTCAAGAAGCCCTCTTAAAAGGCGACTGAGATGAGAGCGTCCTCGTGGGAGGTTAACAGTAAGATCTTCCTCGTATTAAACACTGATTAAGCATTAGGAATGAACGGTAATTCTCAGTTCTCTATTGGAAACAGGTTAACCGTGCAGAGTTTGAAGAAATCAGAGGAGGTCAGGTGTTTCTTCCCTGCGATCATTAGCAACCGGCCACAGCCACCAGCAGCGTGTGACAGTTTGTCAGTGATGACAAAACAGAGTGGCAGCAGCTTCCCAAGGGACCTCAGGGCACTGCACAGCAGCAAGAGGACACCTGGCACCACCGCACCGTGTGAGCTGTGTGGGCTCTGCAGGCACCGTGGGGGCTGTGCGGGCACCGCGTGGGCTGTGCAAGCACCATGTGGGCTGTGTGGGTGCCATGTGTGCTGTGTGGGCACCATGTGGGCTGTGCAAGCACCATGTGGGCTGTGTGGGTGCCATGTGTGCTGTGTGGGCACCATGTGGGCTGTGCAAGCACCATGTGGGCTGTGTGGGTGCCATGTGTGCTGTGTGGGCACCATGCGGGCTGTGTGGGCACCGCGTGGGCTGTGTGGGCACCGTGGGGGCTGTGCGGGCACCGCGTGGGCTGTGCGGGCACCGTGCGGGCTGTGTGGGCACCGTGTGGGCTGTGCGGGCACCGTGGGGGCTGTGCGGGCACCGTGGGGGCTGTGTGGGCACCGCGTGGGCTGTGCAAGCACCATGTGGGCTGTGTGGGCGCCATGCGAGCTGTGTGGGCGCCATGTGTGCTGTGTGGGCACCGTGCGGGCTGTGTGGGCACCGTGCGGGCTGTGCGGGCTGTGCAGGCTGTGCGGGCTGTGAGGGTAAAGGACAATGAGGGCAATTTCATGTTATGTGTATTTTACCACCATTTAATTGATTTTTTGGAAAAAAAAAAAAGATTTGAGGCCGGGCGCGGTGGCTCTCCCAGCACTTCAGGAGGCCGAGGTGGGTGGATCGCCTGAGCTCAGGAGTTCCAGACCAGCCTGGGCAACACAGTGAAACCCCGTCTCTAATAAAAATACAAAAATTAGTCGGGCATGGTGGCGGGCGCCTGTAATCCCAGCTACTCGGGAGGCTGAGGCAGGAGAATCGCTCAAACCCGGGGAGGCGGAAGTTGCAGTGAGCCGAGATTGCACCACTGCCCTCCACCCTGGACGACAGAACAAGACTCCAGCTCAAAAAAAAACAAAAAAAACAGACTTGGTTTTGTTGCTGGGTTTGGGGGGTTTCTTGAGACAGGGTCTCACTCTGTCTCCCAGGCTGGAGTGCAGTGGTGCAATCATGGCTCACTGCAGCCCCAACCTCCCAGACTCAAGCCACCCTCCCACCTCAGCCTCCTGAGGAGCTGGGACCACACCCAGCTAATTTTTGTTTGTTTTTTGTAGAGACAGGATCTCATTATGTTGTCCAGACTGGTCTCAAACTCCTGGACTCAAGTGATTCACTCACCTTGGCCTCCCAAAGTGCTGGGATTACAGTCATGAGCAATTACACCCAGCTTAAAAAGATCTGGAAGCAGCCACGGTCAAGCTGAACCTCCTTACTGCCTCGCTATCTCCCTTCACCTCGCCAGTTCCCCTCTCATCTCCTCAAATCCACCCTCACCTCCCCCAGATCGGCTCATACCTCCTCAGATCCACCCTCACTTCCACAGATGCCTCCTCACTTCCTCAGATCCATCGTCTCCTCCTCAAATTCACCCTCACCTCCCCAGATCTTTCCATACCTCCTAAGATCCCCCCTCACCTCCTCAGATCCCCCACTTCCTAAGGTCCCCCCTCACCTCCTCAGATCCCCCCTCACCTCCTCAGATCCCACTTCACCTCAGATCCCTCCTCACCCCCTCAGATCCCCCCTCACCTCCTCAGATCCCTCCTTACCCCGAGTTCCCCCCTCACCTCCTCAGATCCCCCTCACCTCCTAAGATCCCCCCTCACCTCCTCAGATCCCCCTCACTTCCTAAGGTCCCCCCTCACCTCCTCAGATCCCCCCTCACCTCCTCAGATCCCCCCTCACCTCCTCAGATCCCCCTCACCACCTCAGATTCCTCACCTCCTCAGATCTACCTTCACCTCCTCAGATCTACCTTCACCTCCTCAGATCCCCCCCTCACCTCCCCAGATCTCTCCTCACCTCCTCAGATACCCCTCTTTCTCAGATCCCCACTCACCTCAGATCCCCTCACCTCCTTAGATCCCCCCTCACCTCCCCAGATCCCTCACCTCCTCAGATCCCCCTCACCTCCTCAGATCCCCTCTCATCTCCTCAGATCCCCTCTCATCTCCTCAGATCCCCTCTCATCTCCTTAGATCCCCCCTCACCTCCCGAGATCCCTCCTCACCTCCTCAGATCCCCCTCACCTCCTCAGATCCCCCCTCACCTCCTAAGATCCCTCACCTCCTCAGATCCCTCCTCACCTCCCCAGATCCCTCCTCACCTCCTCAGATCCCCCTCACCTCGTCAGATCCCCCTCACCTCCTCAGATCCATCGTCTCCTCCTCAAATTCACCCTCACCTCCCCAGATCTTTCCATACCTCCTCAGATCCCCCCTCACCTCCTCAGATCCCCCCTCACCTCCTCAGATCCCTCCTCACCTCCTCAGATGCCCCCTCACCTCCTCAGATCCCCCCTCACCTCCTCAGATCCCCCCTCACTTCCTAAGGTGCCCCTCACCTCCTCAGATACCCCCTCACCTCCTCAGATACCCCCTCACCCCCTCAGATCCCCCCTCACCTCCTCAGATTCCCCCTCACCTCCTCAGATCCCTCCCCACCCCCTGAGTTCCCCCCTCACCTCCTCAGATCCCCCCCTCACCTCCTAAGATCCACCCTCACCTCCTCAGATCCCCCTCACTTCCTAAGGTCCCCCCTCACCTCCTCAGATCCCCCCTCACCTTCTCAGTCCCCCCTCACTTGCTAAGGTGCCCCCTCACCTCCTCAGATCGCCCCTCACCTCCTCAGATCCCCCCCACCTCAGATCCCTCCTCACCCCCTCAGATCCCCCCTCACCTCCTAAGATCCCTCCTCACCCCGAGTTCCCCCCTCACCTCCTGAGATACCCCCTCACCTCCTAAGATCCCCCCTCACCTCCTCAGATCCCCCTCACTTCCTAAGGTCCCCCCTCACCTCCTCAGATCCCCCTCACCACCTCACCTCCTCAGATCCCCCCTCACCTCCCCAGATCTCTCCTCACCTCCTCAGATACCCCTCTTTCTCAGATCCTCCCTCACCTCCTCAGATCCCCTCACCTCCTTAGATCCCCCCTCACCTCCCCAGATCCCTCACCTCCTCAGATCCTCCTCACCTCCTCAGATCCCCCTCACCTCTTCAGATCCCCCTCACCTCCTCAGATCCCCTCTGATCTCCTCAGATCCCCCCTCACCTCCCCAGATCCCCTCTCATCTCCTCAGATTCCCCCCTCACCTCCCCAGATCCTTCCTCACCTCCTCAGATCCCCCTCACCTCCTCAGAACCCCCTGACCTCCCTAGATCCCCTCTCATCTCCTCAGATCCCCCCTCACCTCCCCAGATCCCTCCTCACCTCCTCAGATCCCCCTCACCTCCTCAGATTCCCCCTCACCTCCTAAGATCCCTCACCTCCTCAGATCCTCCCTCAGCTCCCCTGATCCCTCCTCACCTCCTAACCTCCTCAGGTCCCTCCTCACCTCCCCACATCCCCCGTCAGCTCCCCAGATCCCCTCTCACCCCCTCAGATCCCCCCTCACCTCCTCAGACCCCCCCTCACCTCCTCAGATCCCTCCTCACCCCCTCAGATCCCCCCTCACCTCCTCAGGTCCCTCCTCACCTCCATTTCCCCCTCTTCCCCAACTAGGTGACCCACTGGGCTTCTCTTACCCAGGACTTTCCTGGCTTGAGGACTAACATTCCCATGTCTCAGGCACTTCCTCGGTCTCGGCACACTGGGACAGTGGGTCCCTCTATTCACTGGGTCTTCTTCCTCAGAACTGGTCATCACCCCACAGACTCCTCTCCATGTGTCCCCCAGGCCTGAGGCAGCAATCCGCTGCAGTCCGTATCACAGCCACTGCCCTTGGCTCACATTCGGCCTCCCTCTGGGCTGTTCCTGGAGCCTCTGCCCTCCTCTCCCCCTGGGATTGGTGTTCCCAGATAAGAAAAGACAACCTGAGTCTCCCCAGCCATGGAGGCCCTGCCTCCTTCCCTCCGGGCACTCACCATGTGGCCCGTCCACTGACCAGAGCCAGCTCATGAAGGACCTTGAGGCCTCCAAGGACATCCATGGGGCTGCTGTGCAAACTCCCAGCTCAGCCCAGGGGCTCCCCAAGGTTCTGTCCTGGGCCAGGCCCCCTTGTTCTCTCAGCCCAGACTAGGGGTGTAAGCCAAGCGGGACATCTCCCCTTCTGCAGACCAGGCCTCCTCAGACAGTGGGTTCCAGCTGGAAAACTGGCTCAGGCCCAGAAACGTGGCCAAAAACTGTGACCGTGTCCTGGTGGTGACCCCCAGCCTCCTCATTTCTCATGGCCATAGAGACTGAGCAATGCCCAGCAGGCAGCCCGCTCTCTCCTGGGGCCACATGTCCCCCTTTCAAATCTCCCCACAGTGCCCCATGGGTCAGGGCCTCGCTGCCACCCATTGCAAAACCGTATCCTTTCTCTGTGTACCTATCACAGTGACATCCTGCCCCACCCACCCCAAATGGTGAGCCCTGCTCTATGGCACGGCTTTGGCCTGCAGAAGAAGCCAGCGCTGGGCTCCCCAGGGGCACTGGAGCCCTCACCAGCAGGCTCTCCGCAGAGCATACACGTGACCTCATGTGGACATCCATGTCTCTAAGCCTCTGGCCCCCTCCACTCTGGACCATCTGGCGCTTCTTCACTCAGCCAGGCCATCGCCCCTGAGCCTGCAGGAGCCCTCCGAGCACTGGGGCATGCCAGGGCATGGACCCCATATCCCAAAGCTCCCATAGCAACAGATTCTCCTCTCCCATCTTCCTATATGCCACCCCCAAGTTCCAGTCCCATGTGGCCTCTCCCAGCTCCTGGCAGCACAAGCTGGCTGGTCCTGCAGTGCCCACAGGGTACAGGGCCCCTGGGGGCTCAGGAGGGGAGGGGAGGCCAAAGTCTGAGGGAGGCTGTGCTGCCCTGCAGGCTGGGCGTCCACGTGTGGTTTTCAAGCAAGGGGAGTGCTAGCTTTAAATGGAGGGTGGGGACAGAGAATCAGAGGATTCCAAAGTTGTCCCCATGCCGTAGCTGGGGGTCCTCTTGTTTCCCCTGACCTTGCAACTGTGCTGCCTGGGCTAAGAACTCAGGCTCACCCAGCGCTCTGCATAATCTGAGGCTTGGGCCAGGCCTCACCCTCGTTGCCCTCACTGCTTGGGATCCCTCCGGTGCTCCAGGGGCCCCTGTGGCTCAGTGCTCGTGCTCACCACCCTCCACCTTCACCATCCTTCCCCCGGGTGTCACCAGCCCAGGAGCTGTCGCTCCACTTTCCTATTATTGCTGCATCCCGACAGCAGTGAGAGCCTCCATTCCGCATTAAGGGCAACTGAAAGCAGAACTCTGTTGGCATGGGGTGAAGGGATCTACAGGGAATGTAAGTACATAAGTTAGCACCTCAGCCAGCCATCCTGAGATACACAAATACCTTCAAATCCAAACTCTCTAGGTATAAAGCAAGTAAAACGTGATCGCAGCAGAGCGTTCCTGCTTTCCGCCTTCAGGGACTCCTTCTAAGTCCCTCTGGGCATGGGTGGGATTTTTATAAAGCTCTAAAGTCTCCCTTCTGAGTGAAGTTGAGGCTAAAAACCAGTGCCTTTTACAAGCAAAGCTTTAAGACCTGAAGCCACCATCTGCTTTTTTTTTTTTTTTGAGACAGAGTCTCACTCTGTCTCCCAGGCTAAAGTGCAATGGCACAATCTCGGCTCACTGCAATCTCTGCCTCCTGGGTTCAAGTGATTCTCCTGCCTCAGCCTCCTGAATAGCTGGGATTACAGACGCTTGCCACCGCACCCAGCTAATTTTTGTATTTTTAGTAGAAACAGGATTTTGCCACGTTGGCCAGGCTGGTCTCAAACTCCTAACCTCAGGTGATCCACCCGCCTCGGCCTCCCAGAGTGCTGGGATTACAGGTGTGAGCCACCACGCCCAGCCCACCATCTGCTTTTGATGCAGTCTTTCAGGAGAAGGAGGGCCTTCAGTGGTCAGAGGAAGGGGCCGGCCAGGGTCACCTGGAGACCGTGGAGTCACACCTATCCCAGAACCTGGTCCTGGGGCAGCAGCGCCTGGTTGCAGCCTGGGCTTCTAGGAACTCATGATTAAAAGCTAAAGGATGTCTTAGGCGTAATAAGATTTTTATATGTATGTTTATGAAAAGAGCATCATGGCATGTGTCCCTCTAGTAAAGGGCATTTCCATTAACTTGCCTCATGCTTCTCATGGCTACCTGACTCTGGAATGCACAATGCACTTACAAGTAATGACACCAAACTGCTTCCTCAGTGTTCTGCAACTCAGACTTCTCACCGAGACTCACTGAGCTTTTTCTTGGAGTACCATCTTACTGAGCACCTCTTTAGCATGGAGTTGCTACAGTAAATCCAGGTGTGCTGGGAAACCTCTAGAGGACATTTTCTTTCCCTATCTGTAGCTTAAGGATGAAACAGAATACATTTCTCAAAGAGATCCAAGAGCTCCTGAGGGGAAAAAAAAATTCTACTGGTCAAAAATTTGGTGTCTTTTTTATAATTTGTATTTTTAGCTATATTTGAAATCAATTACTCACATTTTTGCACAGGTAGCCAAACATGTTCTCAGCAAAATTCTTTTTTCTTTTTTTTTTTTTTAGACGGAGTCTTGCTCTGTCACCCAGGCTGGAGTGCAGTGGCGTGATCTCGGCTCACTGCAACCTCCACCTCCTGGGTTCAAGCGATTCTCCTACCTCAGCCTCCCAAGTAGCTGGGATTACAGGCGCACGCCACCTCACCTGGCTAATTTTTGTATTTTAGTAGAGACGGTTTTTCACTATGTTGACGAGGCTGGTCTCGAACTCCTGACCTCAGGTGATCTGCCCACCTCAACCTTCCAAAGTGCTGGGATTACAGGCATGAGCGACCACGCCCAACCTGCAGCAAAATTCTTAATGAGCAGCCTGTCACTATGTTGTTGACTTTTGTGCTTAGGGGGAAGGATATGCCACTATACTTGGATTTAAAGGACAGCCACAGAATCTGGCACCTTGGCCTGGTGATGCTCCCCCCCAGACAATGCTCCCCCCAAGGTGATGCTCCCCCCCAGGTGATGCTCCCCCCGAGGTGATGCTCCCCTCCAGGCGATGCACCCCCCCAGGCGATGCTCCCCCCAAGGTGATGCTCCCCCCCCAGGTGATGCTCCCCCCGAGGTGATGCTCCCCCCCAGACAATGCTCCCAAGGTGATGCTCCCCCCGAGGTGATGCTCCCTCCCAGACAATGCTCCCCCCAAGGTGATGCTCCCCCCCAGGCAATGCTCCCCCCAAGGTGATGCTCCCCCCCAGGCGATGCTCCCCCCGAGGTGATGCTTCCCCCGAGGTGATGCTCCCCCCAGGTGATGCTCCCCACTAGGCCATGCTCCCCAACAGGCGATGCTCCCCACCAGGCGATGCTCCCCACAAGGTTATGCTCCCCGCCAGGCGATGCTCCTCCACCAGGTGATGCTCCCCTACCACATGATACTCCCCTGCCAGGTGCTGCTGCCCGCTCAGGTGATGCTCCCCCACCAGCCAATGTTCCTCCACCAGGCGATGCTCCCCCACCAGGTGATGCCCCTACCAGGCCATGCTCCTCTGTGGCTTCTACTCTGCAGAATACCTGCTCAGTTGAGCTGGAAGATCATTCCCCGTTATGGTTGTTAGTGGAGAAGCTGGTAGCAGCATTATCCCCCTTCAACAGAATAATTTTTATGTCAAGGGTCTCAGCCATAAGCAGTAGAAGAACTCAGTTCCCAGTTTGTATCCTAATAAAGGAAAGATTCTGTCTGCTCACACTGCAATGAGGCCCTGCCTAGAGAAGAATCCTCCATCGAACCCCTGATTCCAGGCTGACCCAGAGGATTTGGGGCAGACAGGGAATGTGGAGGACAGGGAATACCCCCTCCACCTGGAGAGGGGCAGCCTGTCAGCCCTGACTGGTGCTCAGCCCACACTGTGCTGCTGCTACCAGGAGAGCAGGGATGCCCCGCAGGTAATGGGGTGGCAGGGGCCAGGCTGGATGCCCACCACGGGCAGTGGCAGGCGAGCTCAGACCTTGGTGCCACACTGTGGCCTGCTGTGTCCATGGATGCCCACAGGATCCTGTAGCAGAGGGCAGCCATTCCAGAGCAGAGGCTGCACAAACACGCTCCCTGCAACCTTCTGCAGCTGAGGGTGCTGTGTGAGCATCCTTGGAGTCTCTCCTAGGCAGCAGGGCCAGTCCACATGCTGTTGGAGGCTGGAGACTCCAAGCTTGGAGCTCCCGCCCTGGCGCCCATCTGGGCTCAGATCCTGGCTCTCCACAAGATGTCCTTGGGGGTCACCAGCAGGATACCGGAAATGAGCTTGCATCTTCCCACATACATGCATGCACACATGCACAAACATACACATGTATAAACACACTGTGCACAAGTGTCCCTGGGCATGCACACACATCCATGCACCCACAAATTTACACACCCACGCACATGCATGGGCACCCACCCACACACACACACACACACACATGCACACCAGTGCTGGTCATCTCCCCGCAGCTTAACTATGCTGGTAACGTGAGTGGACACCAGTCTTCTCTCCCTGCAGCCTGACACTTCCACAATGCACCTTTGCAGCCCCCATGAAGAGGTGAAGCCTCTCCCAAGCCCTGGACGCCGGGCATGGCCCTAGCTGCAGCCTGGGCTCCAGGGGCTCGCACACATCTACTTGCCATCTTGGAGTCTGTGAGCTCCCTGCGGACAAGCCCAGGCCAGCTGTGGGGAGGATGAGAGGCCTAGTGGAGCCCAGCTGAGCTGTCAAGCCGGGGTTGTCGCAGAGCAGCCAGCCCCCGGCCAACCCCACGTGTGTGAGTGCCCCGCCAAGCAGAGTCCACAAGCCCAAGCTGGCAACAGACAGGAGCAGAGAACTGGGGTCGGGGTTCTGACTGTTGTTACTGTGGCAGAGGGAGTATGATACAGTGGGTGGCGACAGTGACTCTCCTATTGACATGAAAGCATAGTGAACACCCAGCACACCCAGAAAGAAGTGAGTCTTACTAAATGGCCGGGCTGTGCAGGGTGCCCGGCCGCTCCCCTGCTCCAAAAAATAGAATCCATGCTGCGAGAATCAGGTAAGCCCCACCTGTCCACACGCAGCCTTGTAATAGGAGCCTAACGAACGCCACAGAGAGCTCCTGAGAAGGCCTGGCCTGATGGGCAATGGGAACCTGGCTCCCTGTCCTGTTCCCATCCTTCAGGCCTGATGCAAACAGGACGCAGGTGCCTGTGGGGCTCCTGGCACGGACCCATGGCACTCTGGGCCAAAAATGGCTTCAAGGACCACCCCTCGAGTCCAGCCAGCCACCTGGGCTCATTCTCGAGGTTTGGCCTTGGCCTCTTCTGCCAGTCCCACCTATGTCAGTGTCAGGTCACTAGGACTGCAGTCCTTGAAGCCTCTGTCCCCAGGCCAGCAGCCACCACCCACGTAGCCTGCCTGCACCTGGGTTTCCAGCCCTGCACAGTTCCTCCTGCTGCAGTGGCCCAGGCCAATGTATTTCCAGCAGCATTTCCACGTCCATCACCCCTACCCTGCCCAGGAGCTGAGGGGCTCCCAGTCACTGTGGGGTCAAGGGCTAGCCCCATACTTACTATGGATGGACCTCCATCCACTGCAGGCCCCTGGTGCCAGCTGCATGGGGTCCCCCGAGTGACCAAGTGACTCGGCATGGATGCTGGACATGCACAAGCAGACGGTGCCTGAAGCCTCCATGGACCCAGCACTGGGGAGCAAGGGGACACCGCAGGAGGGGATCCTGCACCCAGGAGGGAGTGGGGAGGGGGTGCTGAAGCCAAGGAGTGCCACAGAGGAGCCGGTGTGACTCAAGGACCCCAGCAGAGCCCCTTCACAGCCCCATCCCCAGCTCTCCCTGGCCTGGAGGGCACCACATTCCCAGCTCACCGCTCCTTCTTGCTCATCTCTGAACCCATCCAGCAGCAGCCCCCAGGGAGCCAGGCTCCCAGTGCCACTGTCACTAAGGGCCACGCCTGCCTTTCCATGCCATGTGTATCTTCACTCCTGCCTGTGTCTAGCCAGCCCAAGGCCGAGGGACATCCTTGTTTCTCCTTCTGTGCCCCCACAATGGCCAGGAGCCAGGGGCCGAGCCTGCCAGACACCTGAGAAATGATGGAAACGGACAAGCCCCAGATCACCCTCCTCACTTTAAATCTGCAGCAGGGAAGGATTCAGAACTAAATATTCCATCGGCCTGGAGGTGCCTGGCCAGGAGGTCCGGGAGAATTCAGAACCTCCCCCTCCCCCCCCACTCTCTCGCTCCCTCCTCTTCCCTCCCCTCCCCTCCCTCTCTCTCTCTCACTCTCGCTCTTTCTCGCTCTGTAGCAGCATGCCACGTCTGACTCAAAGCCCAGTGGTAACAGTCAACGAAGGCCAAGGCTCTGTGGAGACAAAATCTCTGGGTCAGCCAGTGACCACCCTGCCATTTCTGTCCCTGCTGGTGGCCAGGCCACAGGAGACCCACACAGGGCTCAGCCCAAACCAACACCTGGCCACTTTCCAGGGGGTGCCTCGAGGACCCCTGGGGGCTCCTCCATCATCTGCATGCCCAGTCACCAGCCTGGGACCTCCAGGGGCCTGCAGGGCAGCAGGCGTTGGCAGGAGAGGAGGTGAGAGAAGCCACAGGTCCCCATCCTGTCCCCAAGCACAGCCCTGAGCAGGCTCAGGAAAGACCAAGGTAGGAAGCAGGGATCTGAGTCATCGAGCACCGTTCCACATGCCAGGGATGCAGGAGGGAGGAAAGGGCAGCCAGACGTCCTGGTAGCATGAAGAGAGAGAGAGATAGTGAGGTAGAGATATATAGACAAAAACAGAGCGATACAGAGATACAGACACTGAGGCAGAGATATAGAGAGACAGAGAGACACAGACAGAAAGAGACTGAGAGAGAGACAGAGACAGCGGCAGCGAGTCTCCCGCGAAAGCCTTCCCTTAGTCCGAGGGAGAGCGTAGGGGGAAGGCGGGCTGCGGAGGGGGAGGAGTGTGAGGGAGGCAGTGGAAGGGGTGGGCCAGGCAGCATCCAGGCAGGGGTGGGACGTCCTGAGAGAGCCGGGCAGGGCAAGTGCACCTGCTGTCACTCAGAGGCCACTTCTGCTGCTGTGGTGAGGAGCCCTGCGGACCCAGCTTGGGAGGGCCTGGGAGACGCCACTGCAGGCTGCGGGAGGCGTGACCTGCGGTATGGTTTAAAAAGACCCACCCCCAACCCGGGAGAGCTGGGTGGGAGGGGAGGTGGCTGTGGGTGAAAGGGTAGGAGGGAGCCTTCGGTGATGGCTGTTCTGCATCTGGCTATGGGTGCTTGTGGTGGAATTGCCTAGAACTCAACGTGCCCACACACACACAGACCGGTGCACATAAAACTGAAGCTAGAACAAGGCTCGTGGTGTACTAGTGGGATATCCCGGCTGTGCTACTGTGCTCCAATTTTGCAAGATTCTCCTGCTGTGGGGAACAGGGCAGGGTACACAGGATCTCTCTGTACCATCCCTCGCCATTGCCTGTGAGCCCATAACTCTCTCAAAATGTATTTTAAGCATCCCATCACTGGCACATGGAGAAGAGGATGTAACAGCCTACGTGGATGCCTGGAGATGAGGCAGCTCTGTAGGAGACCAGGACCTGGGCGGGATGGGCATGTGGAGAAGGGGTCAAGGGCAACACTGGGACCCATGGGGACTGTGGGCAGATGGGCAGAGGGAGCGGGGCTTCGGAGAAGCAGGGACGGGGTGGATGCCAGGGGCTTTCACAGGTGAGAAGAGAGAAACAGGTTTCCACCAAGGGTGCCCAGTCCCAGGGCTGTGTCGCCCCAGACTCCAGCTGAATTCCCCCAAAAATAGCAAGGTTTTGTGTGGAAATTAACCGAACTTATAACTTTGACAGGTCATTTGAGTTTGGGAACAAGGCTAGTTTGCCAAAATGATTCTTCCCTCTTTAATTAAAATCTTTTATTAACTGCCAAGCTAATACCTTCCCCTAAGACAGACAAGATAATGAGCCCACATCCATCAAGCCAGGCGGGCAGCCATCCACAAAGACTGGGGCGGCCTCAGGAGAGGGGAGTCAGCTCCCACAGACACCCCGCGCTCTCGCTTCAGGGACAGCCCCAAACGCAGGCAGGAGTCCTATTCAGGACACACATCAGCCCTGTCAGAAAGTCCCTGCCAGAAACAGTGTGGCTCAGCAAGTGGCCTCCAGCCCAGCACTTTGCAGGTTGCAATGTCCCCCACCACTTCTACTGCCATGCACTCGGAGAGGCCACAGGGCCACCTGAAGGGCAGGGCCCGGTTCCAGTGGGTCCCAACTTGCTCTCTCAGTCACTGAGTAGGGCAGGGTTTGGAGGCCAACAGGAACCACCCCTGGGCCCCAGGAGCCTCTGTTAGGACCATAGCCATTAGCACAGACAGGGCACCAGGCAGGGACAAAGGCCCAACACCGCCCGGTCCAGACCCAGCCCTCCCTGACACAGGGGAAGGCTCTGGTAGGAGACTGTCCACCAGCCTGGTTCACCCCTCAGTGGCGGCCCTAACCCCATCTTTATTTCACTTCATTAGAAACATTTCAAACACAGACAAGCATAGGGACCCACAAAACAAGTGCCCAAGTGTACACCAGCAGCCTATAACCACACCCTCCTGACCCCTTATGCAATACCTATGAGTCTACACTGACACAATGATGGAATAGATGAGTAAATGCACGGAAGGCTGTGTGCAGTGGCTCATGTCTGTAACCCCAGCACTTTGGGAGGCCAAAGTGGGAGGATCAGGAGTTCAAGACCAGCCTGGGCAACATAGCAAAACCCCGTCTGTACAAAAAATACAAAGAAATTAGCCAGGTGTGATGACAGCTGTGGTCCCAGCTACTTGGGAGGCTGAGGTGGGAGGATCGCTTGAGCCCAGAAGGTCGAGGCTGTAATGAGCTGTGTTCGCACCACTGCACTCCAGCCTGGGTGACAGAGAGAGACCCTGTCTCCAAAAGAAAAAAAAAAGAAGAAGAAAAGAGATGAATATACAGAAGTCTCCATGCACAACTCAGCGATTTATGGGCTACTCCCCCTCAGGGACACTCATTCAGTGTAGGCTGCACACAGGGACTTCCAACGACACCCTATAGAAGGAGGGAGAAAGCAGAACTGGGGTGGAGACCTGGGAGGTGACCAAGGTCAGCACCGCAGCCAGAAGGCGTGTCAGCAGCGTGTAGCCTCGATGTGACAGGAGGGGGGTGGCGCCTTGCCTCTGCGGGCTTCCTCCCAAAACACTGCTGCCCCAACCTGACCATGAGAAAACCCCAGTCGAGAAACAGCCTTCCAAATACTCTCACACTGTCACGGTCACCAGAGACAAGGAGAGTCCGAGAAATGCTGCCGCCAAGGAGCGTGAGCAGACGGCGACCCGGTGGGATCCTGGGACAGAAAGGGGACCTCAGCTGTATGGACTCTAGCTAATAGTAACGTGTCACTATTTGTTCATTCATTAGAACAAATGCACCTCGCCTGTGCAAGATGTTCACGGGGCGGGTGGAGGGGGGCAGCAGGGGGTGTAATAAGAACTCCGGGCTACCTGCTCATTTTTTCTGTAAATGTAGAACTGTTCTAAAAATAAAGCCTATTGGTGTTTTAAAAACCCGAACCTCAACTGTCCCCAAGGTCCCTCGGCTCCCCTCTTGGAGGGGACGCAGAAGGTTCACTAGCGCTAAGGAACAAAAAATTCCTGGGGAGGGCCGACTCTGGGGAGGCGAGGCCAGGCCTGCGACGCCCTGCGGCTCGAGTGCTGGGGCCCAGGCCCGGTGGCTGCAGCGGCCGAGCCGGCCCAGGCTTGGGGAGGCGGGCAAGGCGCCCCGATGGGCTGGGGCTATGCCAGCTCCGCTCCCTTCTCTAGCCCAGGTCGCAGCCCGGGCAGGACGGGACAGGTGCGTCCCCTGCACAACCGCGCACCCCGGGCCAGGATGCAGCGCCCACCCGGAGGCGGCTCGGCCCCCAACCAGACCGACCCCCGGGTCCCCGGGGACGAGCGGGCAGGGGTCCAGGGGTCCGGGGATGCTCCCTGCTTCCCCGCAGCCGCCGCTCCCAGCACGGCCGCCCCCAAGGCTCCGGCGCTGGTTTCCCAAAGGTCCCGGCCCCCTCGAGCTCGGAAAGGCTCGGCAGCAGCAAGCAGCGGGGCGGGGCTCTGAGCCGGACCCTGGGGGTTCTGCCCCGGCCACGCAGGCACGGCGGACTCCACTCGGCTCCCGCAGGTAGAGCACGGTGCGTGCAGGTAACGCCCAGGCCAGTCGCAGCACCAGGTGAGCCCCGCACAGGTGTGCAGGCACGCGCCTCTGGCTTAGCGCGCCCCCGAGACGTTCCAGCCGCTTCGTCTGCGAAGGAGGCCCGAGCAGGCCGGCCGCGCGCCCTGGACCCAGCACACGGCGGGGCGCGCACTCCGGCATCCGCGGGCTTACTCTTGCGCTCTCCTCGGTCCTCGCACGCCCCCTGGCGCCAGGAGACCGCCCCTGCAGAAGGCGAGGCCGGGCTGGAGCGCGGTGCGCAGCGCCCTCGCGTGGACACGCGCCGCCACCGCCCGCCACCGAGGTCTGCAGCCGACGTGGCCTACCTGGGACTTGCCGCGCGCTGACCTCGATGGTGCACCAGCGACCAGGGGACGAGGGCACCATGGACCGTTTTGCATGGAAACTGAGGCTTTCGAGGTCCTGGAGATGGTGCATTGACTCCGCATATGGCAGAAGATTCAGTTCGCGCCCCGGCCTTGTCCCTCCAAAGTCACATCAGGCCGCAGCGGCAGCAAAGCTCCCAGTTGGCGCGGGGCCCTGGACATCACCTGCCGTCGCTGGCCCCGGGGTGTCCCTGCAGCCCCAACGTCCAGGGCACTCTGGGACCCAGGACAGGGACCCAACCCAGCCAGGCAGGGCTCGTGACCCGCTCCTACCCTGGCGTCTGGTTCCAGGGCTGCTGCTTCCTGCACGCGCCCTCCCCAGTGGCACCACCTGGACCCTGGCACCAGGGGCTGCGCGCCTCCCTGGATGCGTGGGGCAGACCCCTCCAAAAGGGATGTGCACGGGCCGCCCCCAGGAGTGCGTGCCCGGATCCCCGATCCCACCCGTGTGCCCCAGGGCCCGGGGGAGGGGACAGAAACAGGGTGGGAAACAAGGGGGGCACACGTGAGCAGGGCGATCTGTCCCCTGAAGCTGCCAAGACCCAGGACTTTCTAAATTCACAAGGCAGCCTTCCCGATCACTGGTAGGTGTATTTGTCAAGGTAAGAGAACATAACAGTTTAATGTTTGTTCGCTTGACTTAAAACTTCCAGTGTTTGCGGCCGGGCGCGGTGGCTCACGCCTGTAATCCCAGCACTTTGGGAGGCCGAGGCGGGCAGATCACGAGGTCAGAAAATCGAGACCATAAAGGCTAACAGGGTGAAACCCTGTCTCTACTAAAAATACAAAAAATTAGCCGGGCGTGGTGGCGGGCGCCTGTAGTCTCAGCTACTCGGGAGGCTGAGGCAGGAGAATGGCGTGAACCCGGGAGGCGGAGCTTGCAGTGAGCCGAGATCGCGCCACTGCACTCCAGCCTGGGCGACAGAGCGAGACTCCGTCTCAAAAAAAAAAAAAAAAAAAAAAAACACTTAGTGTTTGCACACGGCATGCAAGGATTTCTGTCTGAACTGCTGCTCCCAGGGTGCCCAGGGCGACCTCACCCTCTGGAGACCCAGGTAACGGATCCGCCGTAAGAACGCAGCGCGCTTCGCGCCGGTGGGTGCTCCCGCCCGCGTCAGACCTGCCTTCAGGGAGAATCCGTCCCCCGCCCCAGGCCTAAGCACAGCGCTTGCTGTGATCCGGGAGAAGCAGGATCCGGAGCTTGGTATGAACCCTGGCTGAGCCACTCGCCCCTTGGATAAGAGCTTTGGCAAATTCCTGAGCTTGTTTCCCCACCAGCAAAAATAACCCCCAAAACGCCATCGTGCTGGGGGGTCCTCAGCAGGTGCTAAATAGGCACCGTGCTTCGGGCAGAGCATGGCCTTCACGGTGGGCTGCTCCTGTGGTGCCAGCGTTCTCTCTCCTTCCGGCAAAGCCGGTCCTGGGCACCTCCTCACCCTCTCTGCCTACCATTAGGACCAGCATGGGCCCATCCACAGCGCAGCACTCACCCTGCACCCAGTGCTGTCCCTGGACACCCAGAGGAACATGTCTCCCTCCCAAGCCACAGGAGCCAATTCACTGACTCCTCACACCTCATAGGGGTTAAGAGGGCAAACTGCAGCCAGGAGGCCCAGAGTCAAATCCCAGGTCCAACAGGTACTATGAGCAGGAGCAGTTTGCTTCACCCATGCCTCAATTTCCCCATCTGTCAAATGGGGCTGATGATGCCTACCTCATAGGGTTGTGGTGAGAATTAAATGACTTAATACATGTCAACTATTCAGGACAGCACCTGTTTGCTGTGGTCGTTTCAGCATCAGGTGGAGAGTATGTCCCTGCAGGAATGCACCTAGAACAAGGGGTCCCAGGTGACCGGGTGTGTGTTTCTCTAGTGAGCAGTTCGGAGCAAGTTCAAAGAGAAGATCATGGCTAAGGTGAGCGGCCCTTTAACAGAATCTCCAGGAAAGGAGAACCCTGGGGTCAGGGCCTGAGTTCCCCAACCTCCTTCAGCCACACTCCTTGAAGCAGGGCTGGCCTTCCAGGCCTGCCACCTGTGCGGTCCATGGGGCCCTGCACTCAGAAGGACCACACTCGGTTTCATGTTCTGCTATTGTCATCTCGAAATTCTTCATAATTTGATCTGAACTCGTGCAGAGGCACCACAGAGCATGTGGGTGAGCAGAGAACTGGCTACTCCTTGCCACCCGGCTAACATGCAGGGTTCACGATGCGCCAGAAGCAGCGTTCCAGTGGGCCCCAGCATCGGAGGTGACAAGACTCAAGGTGAGGGCAACCTCAATGTGTAACCAGCTATGACAGGAGAGCTGGAGCTGACAGCCCTGGCACCACATTTTCCAATCACACGAGAACTTGCTTCCAGCCCAGAAAGAGAGCAATTGCATTCTAAGAAACACGGATGACGGAGGAAGCCATCATATCCTCCCTGCCTTGTCTCTTGCCCGTACTAGCCAACTACTCACACTGAAGATGACACAGAAGGCAGGCAATGAGAGGGCAACCCACAGCTCCTTCTCTCCCATGGTAACCTTAGCCTGAAGGCAGCGTTCGCTGAGGGAATGTGCACGGATCAAGAGCATTTCCTTTTATGCAACGCCTCCAGCATCCTGGCAGAAGCTGAGATAGACATAGATGGGCCAGCTCAAGTATCCCACACACAAGTTAAATGCTCTTATATTTGCATTTGAAATTGCCACTACACAGTGTAAAGAAAAGCAGAAACATTCATGTTAATAACTAATTTTTCTTTACTTAGAATATTGAGTAGCAGATAATACACACCCGGGGAAAAAGCTTTATATCTTAGCACCTCCAATGGCACTTTTTGCCTGCTTTCTGAACAAGCCCTGAAATTTATAAACCTGGACCTGCACGCAGGCCCTGCCCAGCAATATAGGAGGCTCCTTCCCTGGCAGTGGCCCGGGAAACAGTAGAGTGCCACAGCCCCTATGGGAACCCAGGGCTCCAGGGCTTAGCTGCAGGCGGAGGGCAAAAACCTGCCGTCACCCCACAGCATGCCCAGCGGGGTGTTATTTTCAACAGGAACATGCTTTCTTACACTCTATTGTATGAAACTACACATGCTTCCTGCACCTCAGTGCATGGAATTCAGGGATGGAGACAGAATGCTGGCATGGAGGCTGGCCCGGAAAATCCAGCCCGCTAACCGTGGGCCACCACCTCCCATCTCAGCCTCTGCTCAGGACCATCCCTGCCAGATCCTATGCTGCTTCTCATCAGCAACTTCGGACAGTCAAGCGTGCTGCAGCATGGGACACGCTCCTACCCACCAGGAGCCTTTGATTCTGGGATAAGACTCCTGGCATGAGGAAGACCTGCAGATCCTCCCTACCCGCACCCACCAAGGGCAAATGCCCTGGAACATTCCTCCAGACCTAAAGGCAAAATAGAGGGATATGCTGG
The DNA here is from genome assembly GCF_028878055.3 of Symphalangus syndactylus. Lineage (NCBI taxonomy): Eukaryota > Metazoa > Chordata > Mammalia > Primates > Hylobatidae > Symphalangus > Symphalangus syndactylus. The sequence goes on from NC_072424.2 coordinate 8,252,765, forward strand.
GGCTCAGAAAATGATACCCCAAGGCCTGTGGTTTTGGCACACTGAGTACTAGGAACTGCAGGACACCGGAAGGGCCTCAGAAGCAAGGGCTCTCTGACCCTCTCTGGCCCCTTCCCTTGCCCGCACCCCACCTCCCCTCAAGGTAGGCCACAGAAAGTAGAATGCCTCTTCCGCAGTGCAGGTCATAGAAACCAGAACCCCTCTCCTGCAAGGCCAGCCATAAAACCTAGAAATATGGCCAGGCTCTGTGGCTCACGCCTGTAATCCCAGCACTTGGGAGGCTGAAGCAGGCAGATCCCTTGAGGTCAGGAGTTCAAGACCCACCTGGCCAACATGCCAAAACCCCGTCTCTACTAAAAATACAAAAACTAGCCGGGCATGGTGGCACATGCCTGTAATCCCAGCTACTGGGGAGGCTGAGGCAGGAGAAGTGCTTGAACCCTGGAGGCAGAGGTTGCAGTGAGCCAAGATCGCGCCACTGCACTCCAGCCTGGGGGACAAGAGCAAAACTCTGTCTCAAGGAAAAAAAAAAAACAAAACTAGAAATATGACTCTAACCTTCCCTGGCCTTTGTGTAGGAGTGTAACTGAGCAGCTTAACTTCAAAATGCATTTTTAGACATTTTTCTCCTTTTTCTTTAGTCCTGAGATGCAACCTTAAAGCAAACGCAGAAGCCTTGTCCCTTAATGTTAAAACAGACTCCATACCCCTCCCTTTCTCACCATATACCCTCTTCACATGTGTCTGTGAGCTAGTCTCTAATTAAGTGCTTACTTTGAAGTTCTAGGGACTACTCTTGAGACAGACCAAGCGTGGAAACCCAGCTGCAAAATCCCAGAGCTTACCTCAAGGTGACCAGTCAAATCTGGCCACTTGTTGAGATGACACCAGCCCACACTCCAGATGGACTGAGGCCCAGGACAGCCACCGGAACAAGACACACACCGTACTCAGCACAATCCCTGCACGCCTCCCATCCCAAGTTCCCTACTCCCCCCTTTTTAAACCCTTGCCTTCTCCCCAGAAATTCAAAGTAGTTACTTTGGGTGGAATCCAGCCATATCCCCATGACTAGTTCTGGTTAACAGTCACTTTCTTTCTACCAGACCTTGCTCTTTTCAACTGGCCTCTGTAACTGGCGAGCACCCGGACCTGAGTTCCACTACAGGAGCCAGCCACAAAGACATCCTCCTCACTACTTTACCTGAAAGTGGATCCCAGACCTTCATCCCAGAAGGGCCCTGCCCTGTACCTGGAAGGAACGTTACACACGGGGCAAGGTTTCCCCATCCAGTCTACGATTAGATCCTTCCCTTCTGTCCAATCACATTTCTGCACGGCCACCCACTCGTCGTTGAATCTGAGTGTGAACATGCAGTTTCTCTTGGGTCTTTATTCTCAAGACTCCTGTGTCACCTAAGTCTTTACATAAATTTTATACTTTTCCTTGGTTATCTATTCTAGAGTGCTGGCTGTGCCCCTTGTGATGGGTGAGGAAAGGCATCTTCCTTTCTGCCCCTACAGACAGGTGACGGGGCTCTCTGAGGGCATCCAGGCTCCTTCTGGGTTTTCTCCATTATATCAGGGCTCTTCCTTTTAAGCACAAAACATAGGACAAGAGCATAAAAATCTATTTTAATTCCTTTAGAAATTACCACACATGCCTTCTTCCTAGACGGCTCCCATATCCAGGTTACAAGCTTGGGCTCAACGACAGGGCTAGGGGTTAGGGAACTGGCTCCTGGGGACAGCAGGCTGGGAGATGAGGGGCAGAGAAACCCTTACCTTACCACATGGCAGGCATCCCCCGGGCAACCCCGAACGAGGGCAGGCTCTCTCTCTAGGAGTTCATATGGAAATCTGTAACTTCCTCAAATAAAACTTGATTTTTTGAGAAAAGATTAACGCTGTACCACTGACAACCATTTAGATGAATGACCGCGGGGAGAACAAGGTCTTTTTCAGTCAAAATTTGTGGGTCCTGGCAATTAGGTTTTTTTGCTTTTTTTTTTTTTTTTTCTGAGACAGGCTCTTATTTTTGTCACCCAAGCTGGGGTGCAATGGCACGATCACTGCAGCCTTGACCTCCTGGGCTCAAGCAATCCTCCCATCTCAGCTCCCCAAGTAGCTGGGACTACAGGGGAACACCACCATGACCAGTTAATTTTTTATTTTTTGTAGATATGAGGTTTCGCCATGTTGCTCAGGCTGGTCTCAAGCTCCTGAGCTCAAGCAACCCGCCCGCCTCTGCTTCCCAAAGTGCTGGGATTACAAGCATGAGCCATTGTGCCCAGCCTGGCACTTAATTTGTAAAAGCCACACTATTTCTAACAGGAGGGTAAAAATACCAGGTCATTTCAGAAGCCCCAGACTTGGGCAACTCCACTCACTAACTTGCAGCGTGCTACCTCAAAGCCAGTGTGGCATGAGGCTTCAAGCACAGCACTGGGGCTGCACTGACAGATACTGGTTCAAATCCCAGCTCCTAGTCCTAGAACCTTACAGTGACCTAAGTGCACCAAGACTCCTTCCTCAAGGTATTCTGCTGCTTTCCGTGAGTCAGTGCAATGTGCCCGGCCCATGAGCTAACTGAACTCATGTTTTCTGAATCTGAATGTCTCTAAGTATCAGACAAAGCTGTATGAAAAAAGCCCCCAAGACTCTGAAACCAGATGGGATGCCAGTTATGAAACTTGTCTTTAAAGTTACCCATCCTGGTGAATGAGGCATCAGGAAGCTACTGCAGCTTATGTCTGATTCAGAAAGGTGGATACCTTTCCTCATCCATCACAAGGGGCACAGCCGACACTCCTATAACAAAAGAGATTAACAAGAGAAAAGCATAAGATTTATTTAAGTCTATGTGACACAGGAGCCTTCAGAAAAGAAGAGCCAAAGCCGCAAGAGAAACTGTTCATGTTGACGCTGATTCAATCATTGGTGGACGGCCATGAGGAAGGAAATGCGACTAGACAAAAAGGGAAGGGTCTAGGTCCTCAAAGTCAACATCTGAAATGTGTATAAAACAAGAATTCATCTGCAAATAATCAACTTACTTTTATTTAGAAAGGTTTGAATTTTGAAAAGTAGCAACTGTCAAATTTAAGAAAACTGATCTTAGGTCAGGCATGGTGGCTCAGGCCTGTAATCCCAACACTTTGGGAGGCTGAGGTGGGAGGATCACTTGAGCCCAGGAGATTGAGACCAGCCTGGGCAACACAGTGAGACTTCATCTCTACAAAAAAAAATCAAAACACAGCCAGGCATGGTGGCACATGCCTGTCATCTCAGCTACTGAGGAGGCTGAGGGGGGAGGATCTTGAGCCTGGGAGGAAGGATGCTGTGAGCCATGATTGCACCACTGCACTCCAGCCTGGGTGACAGAGGAGACCCTGTCTCAAAAAACAAAAGAAAAGAAAGCTGATTTTACTTTAAAAACTAAACCAGAAATCATGTTTCATATTGCAATCTTAAGCTTTTAACTTTTGACTGTCAAGATAGGTCTTATTTATATAATTCTTTCCAATAAGGCAGATAATGATTACCAAGCACTTAAAATGTATTACAGTTGTTTCAGAGATTAAACATTTTTTAAGTTATTAAAATGAGGCTTTCTAATTATAAAAACATGGTATTTTTTAATCTACTCCTCGTAGACTTAAGACATTTTTGTAAAGAATGGAAATGGCAAATAATTTTTTTCCTTCCTTCTTAGTGATCAATCCAGTGGGACCAAGGTGGACTTCCTGATGGTTCTGCAAGGCTCAGTGTTCAACGAAAAAAGGCAAAAACATGTAAGTCACACGTGGGCAAGGCAAATGAACCCACCAGGTCCTGTTATTTTATTAAGGAGCATTTACATTATGATAGCAAGTTTCAACACATTCATCAACAAGGCGGTCTTCAAATCAATCAGTCAACTCCTGGAGTTAGAAAGTAGAGTCATGAGGAAGAACTGCTTGGCTGTAGGAAGTAGGGTTAATGCCCTCTAATCCCCAGGAAAGGGGCAGACTGAAGCCAGAGCCAGAATCCTGGCAATTCACCAGTTTCTCACCGCAGGTAAAAAGGCAACTGCATCACACATAGCTCTGGGGGGAGGCCTCCCAGGAGGGGCAAGCCTAAGGTTTGGGTGTCGCAGACCCTGGATGGAAGCCACAGCTCCCAACCTGTAGCTGTGCCCTTGAGAGAGCTGCTTTCTCCCCTCACATGCAAAGGAGAATTCCACAAACTACCTAGCCTGTTTCACTGGTTGTAGTTTTTCTTTCCATTTTTGATCAAGAGTTTTTATTAAAAAAAAAAAAAAATTCATTCCTGCAGGCTTATTTCCCCTAAACAGACACCAATTCCCTAAGAAGCCTTCCTACAAGGAAGGCACAAACACACAAGTCAAGAGGAGTGACAGCCCTGCCTGTATGAGGGCCTTTCTGGTTCCTATTCAACCAGCCTCTTCTAGAAAGGAAATTCTGACATTTGAGGTTTGGTTTCTAAGACTTAACAGGCAAATAGATGGCAGCCCCCATCATCGAGAGCCTCCCCACAGCACCAGCTCTATCCTAAGCACCACGCAGCTTTAACCTGTGGCAGGATGCCACACAAAGCCCCACTACATACTCAACAGAGCAGGCCGAGAAAGGGAGGGCAGGCAGAGCTGGCCACAGGCTCTGGCCAGGGTCCACGCTCCCAAAAGCGCAGCAGTGCTTCTCGGGACAGAAATGTGCCCAGACATGAAAACCCTCCATACAAAACCTGCCTGGAGGGTCCCTCCCACCACAAGCACCCAATGAGGCCTCACGTGTGGGACAACATCCAAATGACATTGTCACCTTTCCTTGTGAACCGATTTCTCAAATTCAGAAAACAACTTTGTCTCTAGAATTTGAGGATCGGAGAGGATTTCAATTCTGATAAAACATTTCTACAAGAGCAGGCTCAATTATAAACCCATATGCAAACTCTTTTGTTAGAAAATTCAATAGGGGAAGTTCAGTTGAGCTCAAGAATCTTACTTTACTTCCTAAAATACACTAATAAAAGCAGATTAGGAATGGCCATCAATCCGTCTGCATGAACAAGATGTCTTGACCTTCCCCATGTCTGGCCAGAAACAACTAGAAAATAGAAATACGCTGCACTGTCACCCCAACTTACCTGGAGTCAGTGGAGCCAATGACCACCAGAATTTAAGAGGATAAATTCATATAGGACCCAGGAGCAACTCCCCAAAAACTCTCAACACTCATCCTGACTCAAAACAGGATGGCTCAACAAAGGATAACATCACTGGTATCTTATGTCCTGCAGGAGTCAACCAAAGGGAAAGGAGGTCTTCCTAAAATGCACTGACCACATGACATTATCAGAGCAACGGCCTCTGGCCAGAAGAGTATTTCCCAAATTGGAGGTAGCCATTTATGTTAAAAGTTGTGCATTTTATTTATTTGTATGTGCATTAGAAAAAAATAAGCTTACTGAATCTGTGATGGCAAAGATATTCTTGCTTAGGATAAAGTGAAATTAAAAGTTGACTTAGAAAATATACTAGGACGGTTGGCACTTAGAGAAAAAGCAGTATGCAAATGATTTAAGTTTGAGGTAAGTATACCAAAAAAGTATGGAGCCCTCCTCCATGACACACATCCCTGCAGCCAATGGCTTCATAAAATTTCAGTTAAAATTCTATCTGTATTTAAGAACTGTTACTTATACAATGATTTTCATTTTAAATAGAAACAAGGAAGTTCTCATGGACCAATGCTATAAACAGCCTTATCTAATTACACAGAATGCCAAGAAAATCCACCATCATGGATGTCCTGACACCTAGCAGGAAGCAGGGCCATATCGAGCTTTATGACTTGTACAGACCAGCCTCTGTAACACACAAATCAGCACTCTACTCTTTACACAATCAAAACAGAGAAAAACAGCCTGAGCTGAAGAGACAGCAGCAGTGTGGAGGTGGTGGGCTAATCTTCCCTAGGAATAGATGCATTTCATCCTGTTTATTCTTGTCTGAATTACTGACTTCTGTTTCCCTTTCCTTATCACCACCAGACAGTGCCAGCCTCTTAACTGCCCAAACAAACAGGGTGGGGTAATATATGAAGAGAATGTGCCACAAGTACAAAAAAACTAAGAACCATGAGGTGAATTTAGCCATCCCATTTGAAGCCTGCACTGTGGAAGCCTAGTGGAGCAACTATTTTTCAAATATGTTAGATTCAGGATCAAAATTATTGTTAAAATTTTCATGGACTTCAAACTGTTCTCAATAGAAGGACCAAAGGAACTTGAAGGACCAAATCAATGTTTATTATAAGTAAGTGGACCAAGTGTGGTGGTCCTACCTGTAAATTCCAGCACTTTGGGAGGCTGAGGCAGGAGACCTCATCTCTACAAGAAATAAAAAAAATTAGGTGGGCATGGTGGTGCACGCCTGTGGTCCCAGCTACTCAGAAGGCTGAGGCAGGAGGATCGCTTGGCCCCAAGAAGTCGAGGCTGCAGTGAGCCATAATCGTGCCACTGCACTCCAGCCTGGGTGACAGAGCCAGACCCCGTCTGAAAAAAAAAAAAAAAAAAAAAAAAAAGTAGTGATGCTTACAACAAACGACAATACTTTTCCATTCTTTGTCATGACTACTCATTCTTCTAGACCTTATGAAAAAAGTGCTTGTTGTACCACATTCAATGAGAAATCATTTTCCTCTTAAATGTTTCTTGATAATTCACTACTGGTGCCTTGTGAAATGAGTCTGTAAACCTGCAGACATCCTACACTGCCTCTGCAATTTAACCAGTGCCAAGCTCAGCAATGACATCAGAAACTAATTTCCGTTGTTTTTCCTAAGCTGTAAAGAGATCTTTCACCAGCGAGGGGAGCCATTGTGTTGGCAAAGGAGTTGTCTGTCCTAAATACTGTTGTGTACTGCATTCCGCCACAGTTCTCCATTTTCTGACGACTGCCTTTCTTAACTGCTAGAAGATACTCATGTACTAAGAAAAAGAGATTTAAGGTGGGTTAATTATAGTAGCTGTATGTTTAATATTGCTGTAAAGATACACTTTTTTCATACACTTATTGTTCATAATTTGAAGATGTTTATTGCATTCTATTTTTGGTGGGAAAAAAATGTAACATACATTTATTTATCACGACATTGTGAAATACACAAAACATGTAACTGAGTAAGCAGGAATTTTCTATTCCTAGTCCATTTCTGAGGACTAAATCATGAACTGCTCCCAATGTAATTAAATATTTCTTACAATAGTTGGGCACCAAGTTTAAGATTTATTAATTTTCTCCTCTCAGTATAGGCAGCAATTCACCATTTTCTTTCAGTTCCTAAAAATAAAAAACAATAATAATAATATGTATATGCATACATAAAAAGATGGAAACATCTAAACAATCACAGCTTGTATGTATATTTGAGAACCAAAAGAAACACCTATTGGATTAAAACTCCAGTCTCTTAACACTCTCAAACTAAATGAGCCATAAACCCTGAATACACTATCAGGTTAAAAAATTAACAAGGTATTCTTGGCCAGGTGTGGTGGCTCACAAATGTAATCCCAGCACTTTGGGAGGCCAAGGCGGGCAGATAGCTTGAGGCCAGGAGTTCAAGACCAGCCTGACCAACATGGTGAAATCTGTCTCTTAAATAAATAAGGCTGGGTGCAGTGGCTCATGCCTGTAATCCCAGCACTTTGGGAGGCCGAGGAGGGCAGATCACCTGAGGTCAGGAGTTGGAGAACAGCCTGGCCAACATGGTGAAACCCCGTCTCTACTAAAAATACAAAAATCAGCTGGGCATGGTGGTGGGCACCTGTAATCCCAGCTACACAGGAGGCTGAGACAGGGAGAATCTCTTGAACCCGGGAGGTGGAGGTTGTAGTGAGCCAAGATCATGCCATTGCACTCCAGCCTGGGCTAGAGCGAGACTCCATCTCATTCATTCATTCATTCATTCATAAACAAATAAATGAAGTTAAGGTATCCTAAAACCAACAGCTTGTTTAGTACTAGGAAATGCAGCAACTGGAGCCAGTGAAGCCCCCTATTTAAACTATAGCAATAAATAAGGAAAATAAATCAAGTGACTTTCAAGGCTGAAAAATGAAGTAATGTGGCTGGGCACAGTGGCTCACACCTATAATCCCAGCACTTTAAGAGGCCGAGGGGGCAGATCATTTGAAGTCAGGAGTTCGAAGCCAGCCTGGCCAACATGACAAAACCCATCTCTATTAAAAAAAAAATTAGCCAGGTGGGCGTGGTGGCATGTGCCTGTAATTCTAGCTACTTAAGAGGCTGAGGCATGAAAATTGCTTGAAGCCAGAAGGTGGAGGGTGCAGTGACCCAAGAGCCAAGACTGCACCACTGCACTCCAGCCTGGGTGACAGAGTGAGACTCTGTCTCAAAAAAAAAGAAAAAAAAAAAGCAGTGTGACATTAAAAGTCTACTCAAATGTGATGCTTGTTCCCCTCCCGTTCTTCCACTCACAGAGAGGAATCAGGCTTTGCTATTGAAACCCAACCTGGGAATACATCTCTGCCTCAGGAAAAGCTAGAGTACCAGTAACAGGGAAAGGCAGAAACCATTAAAAAGACCTAACAATTCAGAAACAGACATGGCATCAAAAGAGCTACCACTAGGTTGACTGGAACTGCAGTACAGGCGCCATGCTCCTTGTGCCTGTTTTTCAGATTTAAAATCTGGACTATAGACACCAAGTTTGAAAGGAGAGATGTGATAAATAAGATTTTCTGGTTTAAAGAAACATTTAATATGATATAACATTTCAGGTTATCACTGAACAGCATAAACATCAATCAATAAAACCATTAAAATCCATATGACCTCCTCTCTGGATGAAATTCAAATAGGAATGATGCTGTCACACAAAACCCAGACGGCTTTCAGTCATGTATAGGGATCTTCTTCTACCTATTCAACGAGCAGACACCCTGCCCCTCCAAGTGACCCAGCAGGACTTTTCTGAGCACACACTCAAGAAGGCACGGAGAGGACCACACAGCTGAGTGGGCAAGGGCAGGTGGCCCTTAGGTGGAATGTGGACTCAATGGCTTACTAGTTATGGGATGGTGGACAATTCACCTGACCTCTCCATGTCTCTGTTTCCTCAACTACTGACTGAGAAGAATTCTGCTCTCTGAGGCTGCTTGGGAGATTGCGTGAAGCAGCCTCTTAAAGCACCAAAGCAGTGTGCCTGAACATTGGGAGTGTGCCAAATAAGGCAGTCCTCACCATCCTCACCGCTGCTAATGTGAGCCGGCAGGTGGAACGTCTAAACCTAACCAAATCTTCTAAATCTCTCTCAACAAACTGTCTTAAGACCAAACATTCTGCAACAGCAGTAGTGAACCGTTTACTCTTCAGAGGCAATAACAACTCACAATTTTCTCAGGACATTAGATTGGCCCCTGAGTAACTAAATCATTATCCAGTCCCTCATTCAACAAAACAAACGCTCATTGCTCCAAAGAGGCCAGCCAGATTAGACCATTTCAAACATCTTTTAATTGAACTGAACATGAAGAACTGCATTCTGCAAGAAACAGATCAAAATGGCATCGTAAGAGCTATTCCATGTATCTTCTCAAGGAAAAACGTTAACAATATCACACATTTCAAATGTATATGTTCTTAGCACGTGAACATAAAAAAATCACATAACACTCTGTTATATAACTAAAAAGAAGTTACCCACGCAGCTTAGCTTTAGAATTAAATGAGATTTATTGATTGTATCTTCCCAAGAGTTACCAATGGCTAAGGTACAGGCTATAAAACACTCAGACAAGAACAGGCTCAAGAGTATTTGGGGTTTCGAGTACTGTTTGTGTCTTACAAAAATAAGATTATATATATATATATACAGAGAGAGAGAGAGGGAGAGGGGGAGAGGGAGAGAGGGAGGGAGGGAGGGAGAGAGGGAGAGAGGGAGGGAGGGAGGGAGGGAAGAAACAAATGCAGATCTGTTTTTGCTGCTTCAGGGCTATTCAAGAGCTATAGTCTTAAAAATTTTTCCCTCCAGGAGTGAGACCATTCCCCAGGAAAAATGTCTCACTGGCTTGTTTAAGAGTATATCAAACCTGGAACTCCACAGGAAACAAAACCTACACAGAGGGCACTGAAGACAAAAACAGCCTCTGCGTCAATGGAACTCAAGCTTTGTTTTTATAAAACATATTGGTCCAAAGTGCTGATGTCATTTCAGTGGTAGGCTAGTGCTTCACTTTACAAAAGCACGTGTTAAAAACTTTTATTTTGGCCGGGCACGGTGGCTCATGCCTGTAATCCCAGCACTTTGGGAGGCCAAGGTGGGCAGATCATCTGAGGTCAGCAGTTCAAGACCAGCCTGGCCAACATGGTGAAATCCCATCTCTACTAAAAATACAAAAATTAGTGGGGCGTGGTGGCGGGTGTCTGTAATCCCAGCTACTCAGGAGGCTGAGGCAGGAGAATCACATGAACCTGGGAGGCAGAGGCTGCAGTGAGCCGAGATTGCACCATTGCACTCCAGCAGGGAACAAGAGTGAAACTCTGTCTCAAAAAAAAAATTAAAAAAAACAAAAAAACAAAAAAACTTTTATTTTACAACATAACTGGAAGTAGTACTACTTGCTATTTGGTTTCCACATAAAAAGTCGAAGATCTGACCTCAGAGAAAATTCTCTAATGGATTGAGGCAAGAGGAAGGCCTGAGGGCAGTCAGCAGCCCACTTTTCGGGGCAGTTTTGTTCATGTCCCTGAGCAGAACCTGGCATTCCTGCCCAGCATTCCTGTCTAGCTCCTCTCTATACCCAACCAGGTACCACCCTCCTCGATGCCACCATGCCCACAGTGGGCCTGGGATGCAGTGGGGCCTGTGTGTAGATATTAAAGCTACAGCTTCTGTTCATTGTTTTGGGCTAATCAAAGAGCTACGGAGCACACAGGTGCTAGTTGGTGGGCCTGCCCTAAATTCTAGACATTAAATACATGCAAAGTAACATCCATTTAAAACTCAATCAAGAAGTAAAGTCACTTATCCATCCAACAACCATTTACTGAACTCCTAAAATACACAAAGCATCAGGAAGGACTCAAGATACATAAGAAATGGTGTCTTATCTAAAACACAATCTAACAGATAACAGATTTCCAAGCATCTGAAAACCAAAAAGGGACCTACATTTTTTCTTTCGGGGGACCAGGGGCAGTGATCTTCGGCCTCTGTGGCAAGGATAGGCAGCACTGGGCCACAGGCCTCACACTGCTGTCACTCCATGCACCCAAGGGCAGGTAAGTAAGGCAAGAAGAAATAATTTGTTGGCTGGGAGCTGAAGCAGGATCTAACAAGTGACAGGGAAGATCGCCCCACAGAAAGGAGATGCAATGGTTAGTTCAGGTGGAAGTGAGAACAGGCTGCCGCGTGGGGACAGTGAGAATGGCAGGGTACTCATGCATACAGAAACAGTGATACTGGTCTAGAAATGTCTGAGAGTCAGGCTGGAAACAGGAGTCAAAAACAACTCTCAAGTTTCCATTCAATATGAAATTATTTTTAAACATACCAAAATCTTTTCCATTCTTTAGAACAGCAGAAGAACTGGCCTTACCTTCACAATATCCAATCCTCCCACCAGCTCCCCTTTCACATACAGCTGAGGGTATGTTGGCCAATTTGAGTAAGCTTTTAATCCTTGCCGAACCTAAAGAAACAACAGGAATCCTGAAAGCATCCTATCAGGCCCTTATGATTAAAGCTAAGACAAGGGTGAAACATCAAACACAGAACTTACTTCTTCATCCTCCAATATATCGAATGTTTCATATTCAACACTGCAAAAAAAGAGAAGACATTTTAACTGGAAATACAGTTAAATCAAATTGTAAAACCTCTATGCATTTGATGTTTTTAAAATAATCAAGAAAACCGTTTCATTGCTAACAAAATGTACTACAGACCAATGGAAATGATTTTACTTCTTAATCTGGTACTACACAGAGTCATTCCAACACACGACTTTATCTGGATTTTTCTCCAGACAATATTGGGTTAGACCAGGGGTGGGCAAACTTCTTCTTAAAGAGTGTGACAGTAAACACTTCAGGCTTTACAGGCCAGACAGTCTCTGCTGCAACTGCTCGGTTCTGCTGGGCAGCATAAAAGCAGCCACAGACAAGGTATAAATGAAGGGATGTGGCTATGTGCCAATATAACTTTATTTACAAAAATGGCCAGCCAGCTGCAACTTGCCAACCCCTGGGTCAGACCCACACCCCCAACTGCATGAGCCTTCGTTAACTGAACACTCTCACCCACTTCTAATATCTAACCCACCCCAGGCTGCTGCTTCTTAACCTCCTGGAAGCTGCCCATGGAGCAGGATGGTAGTGCTCGTGGACAGAGGCTGGAGGGCTCAGCAGCCGGATGACAACCACGCTGCCAGCTCCCTCCACCTTAGCAAGAGACATGCTTTCCACACTTAAACTTATTTCAGAGAGGGTGCTGTTTTTAATGTACAAAAGGCCAATGAAAGCTTTGTGGCTTTATACCGTACAATGAACATTACTTGTACAAAGAATGAAAAATCACTGCATGAATATCCAACTGTACCTACTCAGAGCGATTTCACCGTTAGGTGGTCAAGTTAGCAAGCATGTATGCCTAAATCCTTGCAGGGTGCCTGAGGGTACAGGTGCAATTCCCAAAGGTGGCCAAAGAAAATGCTACATGTAAAAAACACTAGACTTTCCATAAAACTGAAACTATCATAGGGAAATCTTATTTAGTAAACAAGTTCCCAAGGAAACTGTCTATGGTGCAGGGAACAGTCAAAAAAACTAAATGACGGGATAAATCAGAAGCAATTACCATAAAAGGAATGTTTGAAAGAAGAACAAAAAAAGACCCTAACGTAAACCTAATGCTTTTTAAAAACCCCAATGTAAGTCTTTGTTCAAGTTGGACTAACTAAAGGTGGCAGATCTCTTAATACTGTGATAAAAACAATGAGTTAAACAACTATTCATAAAGGATCCAGGAAGCACTGGGCCCAAGAGTATGTATGTGGAGTCCTAACAGCCAACAAACTTCCTAAAAGTTATTCATAAAGGGTACCTTTCAAACCTCAGTATACACTTGGTTCTCAGCCACTCATGCATGTGTATTTTGGCTACTAAAGGACAAGATAAGAAATGAGAAAAAGTAAAAAGGAGTTTTCTCCACATACTTTTGACTCCCAGCAAGAGCATGGTCTGTTCACGTTAAAAGAAGCTAAGGTCCTGGATGGCCTCACTCATCCTAGGGTCAATCATGCTTAGCAAGTCCGGAGCTGGGAGGTCATTCTCTCCCAAAACATCCTCCTGCTCTCTGCGACAACAGGGTGCTTTCAATACAATGGAGATTAGACAGATACGGGATAGAAAGCCAAGTTACCAAGATGTTCCACCAAAGACATGAGCTGGGTCAGGCCCAGTGTGTCGGCTCAGAAGACACCTGAGGAACCTGATGCCGCTAGAGAGGGATGGACTGTGGAGCTGCAGCACAGGGTCGACAAAGAAAGGGGAAAATCAAAAATGACCAAAAACAAGCCAGCCCCCACTGTACGGCCCAGGGCAGGGGTGAAGAAAGGAACGGGCTTGAAGTTACAATTACAATAAACTGACTATACTTGCCTCTATAAAATGTCATAATAATCTAAAAAAAAAAAACCACATCTTTTTTTTTGAGACAGAGTGTCACTGTCACCCAGGCTGGAGTGTAGTGGCGTGGTTTCAGCTCACTGAAACCTCCACCTCCTAGACTCAAGGGATTCTCCAGGCCTCAGCCTCCTGAGTGGCTGGGATTATAGGTGTGCGCCACCACACCCGGCTAATTGTTGTATTTTTAGTAGAGGCGGGGTTTCAGCATGTTCGCCAAGCTGGTCTCGAACTCCTGACCTCAAGTGATCCACCCACCTCGGCCTCCCAAAGTGCTGGGATTACAGGTGTAAGCCACTGTGCCTGGCCCCATATTCTTTTTATGTCCTTGAAATTGTATTCAACCTGTGCTATTCAACTATTTTGAATAGATCTTTGAAGTATATCAAAGATTACTTGAAAGTAATTTATTTAAAGTTACAGTCAGAATAGATGATTTTTAAAAGATGCAATCATGAAATGAGAAATAAACAAAAATATCTGACAAACCCTACAGAACATGTGCTGTATATCTCCAAATAAGTGCTTTTGTTTTTAACCACAAAAATCAATGGCAATGTTCTTACCTGACAGCTTCACCACTGAGCACATCAAAACCAGGAGCACTGCAGTTTAACTTGCGCTACCTCAAGGATCCAGGTAATGGACCTTAATATGCGCCCCTCAGCTTTCTGTATTGTTTAGCAACTAGAATATTTGGGAAAAATTTAAAACTACCTATAATATATTCCCCTGAAATGTCTTTATGCATGGTGAGGACTCAGTTATACACTTTCCTCTGGGAAAGTAGACAAATAGTTATTCCAAAGGTTACCTAAGGACCTCCTTTATGTTACTAATAGGCTGACACTGGCCAGAAAATACTATTTTGATCTAAGTAAAGGCATTCATAAAACAATATAGCAAAAAATAAAGAAAGTACAGATATTTATGGAAATAGACATTACAACTGAAAAGCATCAGTGGCAGAACTGAAAAGTTGAAACATTTTTTCTTTTTTTTGAGACAGGGTCTTGCTCTGTCACCCAGGCTGAGTGCAGTGGTGCAATCACAGCTCACTACAGCCTCACCCTCCAAGACTCCAGTGATCCTCCCACCTCAGTCTCTCAAGTAGCTGGGACCACAGATGTATGTGACCATGCCTGGCTAGTTTTTTTATTTTTTGTGGAGATGGGGTCTCACTATGTTGTCTAGGCTGGTCTCAAACACCTGGGCTCAAGCAATATTCCTGCCTCAGCCCCCCAAAATGTTAGGATTATATACGTGAGCCACTACGCCTGGCCAGGTTGGAATTTTTTTAATACACCATTTGAAAACAACATTTACATACCCAGTACTATTTAATATTTCCAGAATTTGTTTGCTGAATCCACATTTTGCTTCCTAAATGAAAAAAAATTTGCAAAGATTACAATTTTTATATGACCCAAGCAGCATGGTTGTACCTAATACTCTTGTCAACCAGCACAACACTTGTCCAGCATAGCTGCCACTACTTTCACTCAGCTCCCAGAACTTCTGCTCATCCCCTCTTCAAGTACGAACCCATGTACACATCAACCTATGCACAAGTGACCCACAGACTTCCTTTGGTTTGTAACCACTTGGGATGACATGTGTTCCAAGTTTATAATCTCTGTGGTCAAAAAGTTCCTCTAAGTGAAACCTAGATTTTCTACAGAGATTTCAGTTCATTCTTTACTTCACTCATGCAAAATGATCTTAACTCACTTAGTCTTTTTGCAATGATTATGACAATTATTTTTCCATTTCCAACTGGATTCTGACTCCCATTTTTCTTTTTCTTTTCTTTCTTTCTTTTTTTTTTTTTTTTTTGAGATGGAGTCTCACTCTGTCCCCAGGCTGGAGTGCGATCTCAGCTCACTGCAACATCCACCTCCCAGGTTCAAGCGATTCTCCTGCCTCAGCCTCCCGAGCAGCTGGGACTATAGGCGCGCACCACCACGCCCAGCAAATTTTTTGTATTTTTAGTAAAGATGGGGTTTCACCATGTTAGCCAGGATGTTCTCCATCTCTTGACCTCAGGATCCACCTGCCTTGGCCTCCCAAAGTGCTGGAATTACAGGCATGAGCTACCGCACCCAGCCTCATTTATTTTTACATTACAGAATACTAACACTTTTTTGAGTTTATGAAAATCTTAAGCTTTTTTCATGCCACAGGACTCCAAATTCCAGCAATCTTGTGGAAAAGATATGGTACCATGTAAACATTTTAATAGCCCTAATAACACTGTTTCCAAAATGTATTAATACCTTCTAGGTTTCCAGAAAAAAAACAGTTTTGAGAATAAATATCCACTTAAACAATTACCGAGAATAAGAAAAAATGTCACTTTGTCATTACTAGGAATTATTAACTTCCTCTATTGTTTCAATACACTGAACCAAAATCAAAGAATATAGGCCCTAACCTGATGTTTCCAACATGCTGAAATTTATATTAACATTTTCTTTGTTACTGTTACTTTCATTACCTAATTATATTAACCAGTTATGTCAACTAATTAGCTTCATTATACTAGTTATGTTAACTTACACAATAGTTATGGCAACCAGAGTCTGCCCTGTGAAGTACTGTGTCCCTTTCCCAATGAGCAAAGTGGTTCTCTGTGTCACTTGCCCGGTGCATCTCGCTAACAAGTGAGGCAGTTTCTTTATTCCAACAGCCTCACCTTTCAAAGCTTTGGTTTCTTTATCTTTAAAATAGGCCAAAGTCTGTCCAACCCTGCCTACTTCAACAACTGATTGAGAATTAAGTAGAAGTTCAATTGCTATGAAAACTACAAAATATGATATAAATGTGTATGGCTGGTTTCTGGAAATTACCACTCTGGACTCAATCTGAAAGAAAATTAGTTCTGCTCAAACTATTGGTGGAAGTAATCTATCAAACTTGATATTCAAAATGACGCACAATCAATATGTACTTGCATCAGAAAGCTACAAGAACCATCCCATTACAAATGAGAATTGCTGACCATTTCACTCATTCATCAAACACACACAGAGCACACCTGCTGCAGCCAGGGTTTGCTCCTCCACTGTCACAAAAGGACAATCTAGGGGTGCAAACCCAAGCACGACCAGCTTCCCTGCATTCAGGAAGTCCAGTGACTCAGCTGCACGCTCCAACAGTCCACAAACTCAAACAAAGGATAATGAAATAACAACTCATACAACCAGTAAAGTGTTAACAGTGTTGACCACGTTAGCTGACAAAGTTTGGCAATAGAAAGAAATGCACCCCACTGAGATGTTGATGATAAAGTCAAGCAAAATGTAGATTACTTTGTTTGATCTCCGTAAGCACCAATTAAGGCCTGGATAACTTCCTGATACCGCTACAGCTTCATTAGCTAAAGCTAGGAAAAAGAGATTTAACTGTCCCCTTGTTGCAGATGTTAACATCAAAAGAAATTACAAATAAAACCATTTTTGAGTTCTTTACCTGTTTGTTTCCTTTCATAAAGAGCATCACAGAAGCTTTATTTGTCAGCACTTTGAGCCTAAAGAGAGAAAATTGATATAAAACGGCTCAGCTCAATTATGCAACACCACTTTTCCTCCGCTTCGTGAGTAACATGCATATTTGAGGGATGGCAGGATGACAGTTCACAGCTTTGAGTGGTATTAAACAAGCAAATGCGTTGACATTTTCCTTGATTTCATTCTCTCCCTAAGCCACTGTAAAACACAATATGGCTTTTAAGGCAACGAATGTTCCTTCAAGTTGCAATTTAAGCCCATCAACTCACAGTAATAAAAAAATAATAATAATAACCAATTCAGTAAGGAATTGTTCAATAAAGGGCCTATATATTAAGCCCATCCAAAACTTCCAGAACTAGATCTTGTGTGCACCATCTTCCATCATGATGCTGCATACCACTGTACACGTGTAAAGCTCACAAGGTCGGACTGCAGGGTGACAGCGTTAAACCTCAGAACATCAACTAATGCCAGATACTAAAATCAAATTCTCTCATCTTAACATTATGTTTTATATTTTATACAGTCTTTCAAATATCATAATCTAACATGCTGTCAGGAATTTTAATTATCTGTATACAGCCACAAGTTTAGTCACAAATCTCAAGAAAAGTCAGTGTTGGGACAATGGGTCACTAAAGAACCTAAGCCCTATGGGGTCACGCCACCATGTTCTCCCAATTCACAGCTCAAAAATCTCCTTATAAACTCATCCCAAACGAAATGCATAAATCGTGCACAAAGCTGTATCACTTACATTGCCAACCGAGTGGGATTAGCTCAAGTTGAGAAAAATAGGAACAGACATAGGAATACGACGCTCACCCTGACAACCCAACTAACCCAGCCACCTGGATACAGGGAACCACAGCTCACAATGTACTGCCAAAATACACGTCACAAGTCCATGAACTCCACTTCCTGCACTCTGCTCACTAGGAGCCCTTTAAACTATTACTCAAAATAAGCTGAAGTTTACTTCCTACATAATTCTAGCCAGTTACCTTTTGGTGTCTGCAAGCACAGATTTAGAAGCAGCACATTAGGAAAATGGAGTCTGATGGAGACAAGGCCATTAACAGCAGCAAGTGTACTCAGCAGAAAAGAAAAATCAACTGAACAGCAAATACAAGCATATAAAAAACATGGCTGTCTTTGGAGACCACACAGCCTCCATGGGCCAAGGGCATCACCAGGCTACAGGCAAGAACCACACATGAAGACGCCCAGAGTCAACAAAGGGATGAGGAGCATCATTTTCTCATGAACAACACAGGAAATGGTACAAACCACAGGACAGAATGCGGCACTCAAAGATCAGCCTGACATACATGGAATGAACACTGTTTACAGAAATTATTAATTAACAACAGACAAATGTATTTATTATTAAACACTTTTAGAAATTCTCAAGATGTTACATGGCAAAAAAAAAATTACCAAAGGAAGGTTTATCTTACAATCTCCAGCCCCAACTATGAATGGCTGATTGCTGATATAATAAATTCCTTTTTAAAGTTCTATATTAATTCACATTTACTGCAATAAAAATCTCATTAAGTTGCCTTACACACCAAAGTCCAACATTTCTGTAAGAGAACTTCTCTAAAAGCCAAGTGAGATCCTTGATAAAACAAATACATGTTTCACAGCTCCAAAATCTGTTCGTGTAAGTTCTCGTGGTCTAGAAAGGCCATGAGAAGTGCCCAAAGCTTGCTGCGAGGTGATGAGCTTTTCACACTCACCACTTGTCACTCAGTGCTCTGGCGTTGGGGCAGCACCCACAGCAGTCACCAAGGCTGCACCCAGGAAAACACGAGTGTGCTGAGGTTACGCCAAGGAGCAGTGACAAAACAACCGGACCCTGGCTCTGAAATGCAGAGAGGTAAGCAAAATTTGGTTGTTCCACAGAAACAATGACATTTCTATAAAAGCAAAGAAGATCCTCCACATGATCACTAGGTTGGTGCTAAAATTTCTCCAATACAAATTAGGTTTGCCAAAGTTTGCATGGCTAATGTGACTAAACAATTATGACCTCTGGCACACAAATACCAAATCCTTGATTTCTACACAGAAAGAGCAATGCAAAACCTGAGGACTTTAAAATATTTTTAACATATTAAATGATAGGCTATTTGAAACCTTCTAAAACACTTACCTTTCCTCTAATTTGGGAGCTTTGGGACAAATTGTATCTAGTTCTTCAGATGCTTCTAGCTCCTAAAATAAGCACATGTCAGTTTTACGAAAAAATTATAACATAAATCTCCTTGATCATACCATAACACAGATTACTGATCAATCAACTAATCAGAAATACTGTGCATTCATTGCAGGTTCTTATTAGTAAATATAGATTCATAAGAAATCTGTATCTTAGATTTATCACAACATTTTAAAAAGTATGCTCTAAATGGAATTTCTTTACGAAGCACAGACTTCTCAATTCTAACCTTAATTATATCAAGTCCTCCTATGAGCTCTCCAGAAACGTAGAGCTGAGGATAGGTAGGCCAATTGGAATAGGCTTTGAGTCCCTGTCGAACCTCTTCATCTGAGAAGATGTCAAAACTGCTAAACTGAATATTATGTTTGTGAAGAATTTCCACCATCTGCTTGCTGAAACCTGTACACAAAAAAAGAAAATAAAGCACTTAACTTCTCTCTCTCGAAACACACACATGATAATACATTAGTTCAGCGTACATATCACCTAAAGGACATAGACGCCTGCCTTATTTTGCTGGTGAGTTAATTAGCATGGCTGAATAATATACAAAGAGAAAATAAATTCCTGGATCCCCTTATTTGACCTTGAACCATATCACACACTCAGATATGACTTAACTTTTTGACACAACTGTGAGTATTAAAAAAAAAAGGGGGAGGTGTGTGTATTTATTGGTTACTCTTCAGTATCATGGACATTTTTTGTCACAGGAGAAATAGCACTAGCCAAAAAGCAGAGACCTGGGGGTGATGGTGCACACCTGTAATCCCAGAGACTGGGGAAACTGAGGCAAGAGGCGCACTTGAGCCCAGAAGTCTGAAGCTGGAGTGACCTATGAGATTGTCACTGCACTCCAGCCTCCAGTTTGAGTGATAGAGCAAGACCCTGTCCTTAAAAAAAAACAGAAATCTGAATCCGACACCTGCTCCCTCCACCCACCAAGGTGACACATGATGAGGCCATGGGTGGCCTCCGCTCAGCACTTTCCTAGTAATCAGGAGACTGACCTGACGCTCTGACAGTCCTTCCCAGCCTTTCTGTTGTGAATCTACGAGAATCAATTCTGGGCAGAGGAAAAAATTCTACAACTGTTATTTTTAACTACTACTTGACTATACTGAAAACCCAATGCTGTTTCGTTTCTACTGCCATTTTACTACTTCCTGAGTTCCGACTTCAGTAGTTCTCAATCTTCACTATCTCTAAGTAGGATAAATTAAAAATCAAGAAGGCATGTGTTCTCCTGTAGTCTAAAATACACACAGTACATTGAATCTGTGAATCATTGAAGCTATCTTCTCTGTTGTTACATATGAACTATCAATAGATTGACAGTATTCTTTCTCATCTCGTCATAACTTGACAGTTTCTTTTTTAAAACTATTTACATTCCCTAAAGTATGTAATGTAATTTTTTTACTACACTACAGTGACAATTTTATGTTCCACAATTTTATTATACTTTTGTGACACATTTTTATTCTGTGCTTTGACATCATCTTATTATGACATTAGAACTGAAGAATAAGAGTGTGAATATCAGTCTTTTATAAACCTATTAGCCTAGTCTGAAAAAAAAAGTATTTTTCTTTCCATAAGCCAATTCTTCTCCATTGTTCCCAATACTTTGTAGGGCCCCACTCTTTCACACCTCATTCTTCTTCTCAAACACAGTTGTAATTCACTGGAAAATAACCTATTCTTCAGATTCAAAATTTCTATAAGACTTAGCAGTGTCAGCAATTGTTTTTAAATAAAATCAAACCATAAAATTCAATATAAGATTAATTGCAAGAATGGGCTTTACTGATGTCACCCAAAATCATATTTACTATTAAAACATGGATCTACAAGTGAGCTCTAAACATTTTCCAAATCTGCAGTTTATTGAGATGAAGCACTAGTATTTATTTGTGTAAGTTGCTTTTCCTACATCTGAAGTGTTAAGTTCATGTACAGCCTGAAGTAAAACACTGATTCTGAAATTTTTTTATTCATCTGGGAGTTCATTAGTAAACAGCTAACGGCTGATTGCTGATGGTTATTCTGTTGCCAATATATTAACTCATTTTTACTGTAACTGGCTGAGAAAAAGCTTTATTTTAGCTTTAGGCAATTACATGCAGACTAGAAAGATTGATTGGTAGTGTTTCATTTTTAAGGGTTAAAGTGGCAGACTAGAAATGTTACACTTAAGGATAAGATGGCAAGAAGGCTTTATTCTAGTAACAAAATATTTACACACCTTTTTTTAAGAAAAATGCATGCATGCAATAAAAATATTTAAATGTAGAAAAGTAATGTTTAACTGCCACAGAATCCCCATTTCCACCCCCAGTCATTTCTACTCATGACATGAATAGGTGCCTAACACCGCATCTCATCACTACCTAACAATAAACCTTAAAAAACATCTCTGAAACCTGATTCTGCGGCTGATTTAAAAGTAAGAGCCCGGCTGGATGACTCTCACTGCAGGAGGAATACCTGACTATGCCTCAAATACCTTTTGCTCTGCTAAAAGCTTTGTTAACTGAAATAGTTATAAGAATTCCCAAATAATTAACCTGCTCAAGGATTTAAGATTCTGTTTAAGATGACATATACCTCAGTGCTTCTGGAAACTCTTCCTAAAACAAGCATTTTCCTGTCTTCATGAGGCGCACAGAGTAAAAGGACAATCCAATTCTTTTCAACTGAGACCCTATCTACATGTCAGGCTCATAACACACCACACGATTCTGCAGGTAGAGCCCACGTGAAGGATAAGATGGAGACATGATCTGTGCAGGGGCTGGGCTGAGTCCAACGGGGCTCCAGGAGAGACCCTAAAAATGGCTTTCAAGTTTTTCTAGATATAAAATTTAAATGTTATTCATTCATGTTTTTCTGATTAGCAGAAAGCAAGGTGGGGACAAACTAATCAAAACACAAACATCGTTATACTCCGCAGTGGGAGTCCAGTGGTGTTAGCAGAGGGTAGCGCTTTCAAAGCTAATTTGGTGCAAAATAAGGAAAGAGCAGCCACGTGCGTGTTCAAAAGATGAGATGGCCAGTGCTTTTATAAAGGGAGCTTTGCCTACACCATTCTCTAAAATGCCAGCAGAAGAGCAAAAACAATGCTCCACTAAGCAGGCTCAGAAAGGACAGCAGAGGGTTGAGGTGACTTATGTTCCCATAAGAAAAGTTTAAAAATATTTTCCAATTAATCCTAAGTATTTTATTAAAGAACAGCAACATTCTTAAATGATCTATTTACTATATATGACAGAAAGACATGTAACAGAAAATATCAGGAAACAGAAAAACCCAATGAAAATGTAGTTATAAAAATTATACAGAAGTACTTTAAAAGAAGAAACTGTAACCGTTCAATCATATGTATCTCAAAATATTTATTCTCTTTTATTAATTAAATATCTATAACATTATGTTTTCAGATGGCTCTGAAATGTGTTTTGTTTTGAGATGGAGTTTCACTCTGTCACCCAGACTGGAATGCAATGGCTCGATCTCGGCTCACTGCAACTTCTGCCTCCCAGGTTCAAGCAATTCTCCTGCCTCAGCCTCCCACGTGGCTGGAATTACAGGGCGCCACCATGCCCAGCTAATTTTTGTATTTTTAGTAGAGACGGGGTTTTACCATGTTGGCCAGGCTGGTCTCGAACTCCTGACCTCAAGCGATCCGCCCACCTCAGCCTCCCGAAGTGCTGGGATTACAGGCATGAGCCACCACGCCCAGCCCTGAAATATTTCAAAGCTTCTTTTTTATTCTATTATTTGTACAGTCTTCCAAATGTCACTCCATTATAATAAACATAATTTAAATAAGTTTAATATAAATATAAAAATGCTAGCAGTATATTCTAAATTCAGTTTAATAAAGTAAAAGGTAAGCAGAAAAATTATAATTTCTAAGTTTCTCTCTAATTTACTTGAATAATCATATAATATCTACACTGAAAAGGCCCTCCAAGATTGGCTCCAACAGCCAATCTTGTTCCCAACAGCACTAGAAGGAACTAAAGGCACAAGGAGGGTACCTGACTTGTCCCCAAAGTTGCTAAGGCCGCATGGGTGGGCCTGAGGCTCGCCTGGCATGACATCTAGTGCAGCACACTTCCCAGGACATCCTTCTCCTCTGAGCACTCCTTCCCCAAGCTTCAGTGTTGCCACCTGCCTTTTCATTAGGTTTATCATTCAGAAAAGACTGAGACTGCTGCTATTCAACCCCAAAGGAGAGAATACCACAGAGATTTCACTGTAGGTGTGCTTCACCCACATTTCACAGCCAGTTCTACTGTACCTGAGACCTGAGTGAAGGTGCTGAACACAATCCATTCCACTGAAGTGTTAAGTTCCCATTTAGTGGCTACCACATAAAGTACAAGAAATGATTTTCATGTTTCATGGAAGAAGGTGAATGTAAACCATTTGCAACCCCCGTTAAAAACAAAATAACAAACGCAACAGAGACTATCTGTTGCTACCTTTAGTTTAGTACAGACTAAGCTAGCTTTGCAATACATAAATAGCAGGCATTATCTGACACATAAGTACTGGCAGGGAAATTTTTTAGGCAGAACTAAGAGATACTTTTAAGACAGAATTCACGGTGGCTCAAGCCTATAACCCCAGCAGCACTTTGGGAGGCCAAGGCAGGTGGATCACCTGAGGTCAGGAGTTCGACACCAGCCTGACCAACATGGACAAACCCCGTCTCTACTAAAAATACAAAAACATTAGCCGGGCATGGTGGTAGACATCTGTAATACCAGCTACTCGGGAGGCTGAAACAGGAGAATCGCTTGACCCCTAGGAGACAGAGGTTCCAGTGCACCGAGATCGCGCCATTGCACTCCAACGTGGGCAACAAGAGCAAAACTCTATCTCGAAAAAATAAGAATTCATCATGAAACTTTATTTTTAAAACTAGATATTATCATAACCTAATATGTAATTTAATAACCCTACGGGGAAGAATTTAGAATCAAATTCACACTAGAAGCTTGGCTATCTTTATAAAGTCACTCTGGACATGCTGTAATCATATCAAGAGCATACTAAATGTTACTGCCCCTATCTTAATAAAGTCCCTCCTGTGTAGTTGATACAAATACTCTTAGAGTCTCAACAGCATCATCAAATGGCATTAAATGCTCAATTATGCAGCATACTAATGTTGTACTAGGCACAGTAAAAAGAAAACAACATAAACCCAGTACCAGAGGGGTCAAATAACTCTAAAACTTACTTAAGGACAAAATTATAAGCATCTATGTGTACAGAAAATAAGCGTGACTACAAGCCAAGAATTCGGAATCTTTCCATTACTAGCAGCTATAAACTGGAAATGACAGCAATGCGGGAAGAGAATCATTAGATAGTGATGACACAGGGGAGGCAAAAGTACACAGGGTGGACACAAAAACACTAAAAAATTCCACAAATTTTTTAATTGCTGAATCTGAACTACGTGAAAAACAGGAGGCTGCCAAGAAAGAAAAAATAACTGTTAACAGCAAAAGTAGCTAAACAGGCAAAAGAGACAGCAATATGGTAGTTGGAACCTAATCCTAACTCTGCTTACCAGGTGACCTTAGGCAAGTCACCTCTATCTTTGAGTCTGAGGACTTAAGTATAAAACAAAAATTTGAATTAGATGAGTTCTGAGACCCCTTTTGGTTCCAACATGCTGAGTCCATAATGCAAACTAATTCTTATATAGTGTCATTGGGAATTATAACCTTTTCGATTTTCTAAAGGTATGTGAAAACAAGTATAAGATGTATGGTATAGCTTGGAAACAGGATGCCCATCTCAACCATACCCCATTCTGGGAAAGCACCCATTTTGTTTATATTATCTTAAAGGCAGCTTCTTACCACAGCGTGGTTCTTGAGGAGTTCCTTTCATAAACAGCATGCAGGGGGCAGCATGAGTCAACTTCTTCAAGCGAAGGTTGAGATCTTCTTTAAGATGTTCATTAGCGCTGGGTGGGAAGGAGCCACTAGATGCATGTCGCTGAACTTTTTTGGTCAACTCTGGGGCATGTGCACCATCTAATCGGTCGATTTTCTGAGAATTCTAAAGTTTAAAAAGTTATTTAGAATACACGCAGCATTCCATAATAAT
Source organism: Symphalangus syndactylus (assembly GCF_028878055.3). Lineage (NCBI taxonomy): Eukaryota > Metazoa > Chordata > Mammalia > Primates > Hylobatidae > Symphalangus > Symphalangus syndactylus. The sequence continues at coordinate 8,278,359 of NC_072424.2, forward strand.
GACATTGTCATAGCAAATTTTTAAAGGGGACAACAGTATTACTGGAGATGTAGAAAAAAGAAACCCTCATTGCCAATTGCCTGCACTGCATCTCAATTTTAGAAATACATAATAATTTTTTTCTTTTCTTGGAAACACCCTGAGAAAACACTGCAACATCTCAAAGTCAAATCAGGTCAGTCTACCATAATACAAAAAAGACTGCCCCACGTTGGCTGGGATGAATCTATTATTAAGTATAAATGAGGTATTTGGGGAACTACGATGACACCCATAGGTGCCTGGAAGCACAGGTGTGCACCTGCTTCCTAAAAGTCATTCATCAAACCAGAACCAGCCAGAGGTTCCATTATGTCCAGATACATGCTCTAAACAACCAATTTAACCAACTCAGGGAACACTGGGGTTCCACAGCCACATATCTGAATTTTGATCAAGAAGCTCTGATTCTGGCTGCTGGCCCTACACAGTCCATGCCACTTTCCTAAGATGTTGGCAAGCAGCTGGCATGGTCTTCTTTCTCAGCATCGGTGCAAAAATGAGACTATCAGAAGAAAGGTGGAGGGCCAGAAACAGCCAAACACCTAATATTCGGGGATTAGAGAGAGGGTAAAGAAACAAAATAGGTAGCCCCATGGCACCCTACAAATGGATAATCTCTTGTACCACCTTTATCCTTACCTTGAAAAACAGAAAAGTGGGAACAGAGCTAATTTCATATTTTTCAGATACTTCAGGAACACCTTCAGCTTCCAACTTTAAAATAAAAGAATTCAAACTTGATTATTACAAGGTCCTTTTTCACTACTTTAATATGTAAATCAGTTTCACATGCATTATCCCTTCAAGTAGCTGGCATTTTTAAAGAGCATGGTACAAAAGTTTATGACACATTTACATTTAAATGAGACTCACTGGGCTGGCATGTCATCCACTGAGTTTGCAGTGTCAAAACAGGTTCAGAGGTTTTTATTTTGTTGCACATTTCAAAAGATGCCTGGAGGCTGTGAATAAAATTTTTGGTGCACTAGTGACCTAGTAAATTTTCAATCATATGCAGCTAGTACTATATTGAAATCCATAAATCACTGACCCCAGTTATGTCATGATTACAGTGCTTATTTTCTGCCCACAGCAATTCTTGCTGTTTGCTCTATTGACTAATTTCAAGAGGCAGTACATCATGACTGACAGTTGCAGCCTTCTGCAAATTATGAAGCAAAAAGGACTATTTCTTCAATAAACTATTGATGTCTGATAAATTTTGCTTTTAACTCTTTCAAGGCTGCTGGATACTAGGCAGATATCTTGCTAGGTTACTTGCTTCCGGTCTATTTACAATGTAAATACTTTTTAAATAAGATGACTGCATTGTGTTTGATAATTTCCTTGAGGCCCCTCAACAAGACAGGATGTGATATCTGATGCATGAATTTAAAACACATTTAGTAACACAATTTCTAAATAATTAGGGCACAATTACTGTAAGCTATTTATGCAGGTCTTTATAAATGATATACTTTGAGAAATACCAAGACATATCCTTCCCTCATAGGACTGTCAATTTAATATAAACTTTTGAAACCAATAAAAATCTGTATTCACATTATACCTGTAGGAAATAAAATTTATTGATAAATTATATTGTTAAAAGTTTTTAAAATACATACACTGTATTTTTCCAAGAGTAAAAGATTTCCACTGGGCTTGAAATACTATTTTTATTTAGAGCCTTACCCAATCAGATTATATCTACCCAAATAAAGCTTGCAGAGAAAGTGGGAAGCAGAGTCCTATGTATTTGGCTTTCATCTTCTATCTCCTACATTCTTGGGTGCTCTTTTACTACCTTAATTTTTATTTTTTTAGAAAACCCTTTTGCAACAATATTTTTAATTATTTCCATTTTTAAAATGTACTTATATGAAAATTCTATAAAATCAACAACAGTCTAATAATCTGAAAAAACAACAAAAAGATAAGGCATTCAAGACAGCTATTTAGAACAGACTCTCAAAAGTTTTAAAGACGTTTGTGTTTTCTTTCACATACACAACAGCACACTCAGATCAAAAATGACCAGAAAAGTTGATGGCTAGGGCATGTCTACACTACCATCCTCCAGCTCATTATTTTCTGTCTTTCAACTAACATCTATGGAGTGCCCACTACACACTGGGCATTGAGCAAGGATCACAGAAGGGTCCTTCCTTTAGTACTACTGAATTCTAACCAAAAAGTAATATAAATCCAAAAAAAGGCAATACTAAGTAGAAATAAGGTAATGTGATCTTAAATCAGAACAAAACAGGTAGCACTCTGACTCATAAAAACAAATTCCTATCTTCTTTTAAAATCTGATTTCTTAGCCAGGCATGATGGCGGGTGCCTGTAATCCCGGCTACTCAGGATGCTGAGGCGGGAGAATCGCTTGAACCTGGGAGGCAGAGGTTGCAGTGAGCCGAGATCACACTATTGCACTCCAGCCTGGGTGAATAAGCAAAACTCCGTCTCAAAAAAAAAAAAAAAATCTGATTTCTTCTTACATTGTTATATTCCTGCTGGTTTCCAGTGGAGTAACAATTCTTCTGGGAAGCAAATGACCTCTTACAATTCCTGCTGAAGGCTGAGAACTACCACAACTGCCTCCACTCAATCAGCTCCCAGAAGAAGAGCTCCTCACAACACAGAGACAATGGTAACAGACAAATCTTAAGAAGAGGGAACAGGAATATCATTTAAGGCAAGAGTTCTCCAGAACATCAAGGGCATCTGAAGTCCTAAAATCTTTGCAGCACTAGAATTCATTAGAAATATTTTTGTTGGATTTAATGTAACAGTTTTAACAATGAAAATAGAAAAGAAATATATAAGTATTTTTAAAGGATGTGCATTCAGAAGAGCTCAAAGATTATCAGAAATAGCTATCATTCATGGGCGACCTACTCTGTGCCATAAACCATGAGAAGGCCTTAACATAAAACAGCCTAGGCTACAGACAATTTTGAAAGGTGCAAAATTTTAGCATGTTATCATCTCAACTTATTAAGTAGTTAAAGAGGAGGTGCAATGCTTGGTTTAAGGTTTCAACTTGACTGGGTTAAGAGATACCCAGACAGCTGTTAAAACATTACTTCTGGGCATGGCTGTGAGGGTGTTTTGGGAAGAGACTGGCATTTGAATGAGTAAACTGAGTAAGGAAGATCCATTCTCACCCAATATGGGTGGGGGGAGGCCACCATCCAATAGGTTGAAGGCCTGAAAAGAACTAGTAAAAAAAAAAAATGCAGAGGAAAAGCAAAAAAGCAAATTCTGTCTTTCTCCCTCTTTCTCTCTGGCTCCCTCTCCTCCGCACACCCCCATCCCCCACCCCTCCCCTGCCCCATCCCTCCCTCCTAGAGCTGAGATATCCATCTTCTCCTGTCTTTGGACATCACAGCTCTAGATTCTCCAGCCGTTAGACTGCAGGACTTGCACCAGCGGCCCCCAGGTTCTCAGGCCTTCAGACTTGGACTGAGCTACGCCACCAGCTTCCCTAGTTCTCCAGCGTGTGGAGGGCAGATAGTGAGACTTCTCAGCCTCCTGAATCCCCTCTCATCTATCTGTACCTATCCTATTAGGTAGTTCTGTTTCTCTAGAGAACCCTAACACAGGAAGTAACTTGGGTAACTTGCCCAAAGATATATGGCTAATAAATGGCACAGCTGAGAAACAAACCCAAGTTTGTTTGACTATAAAACCTGTGCTTTTTTCACTATACTATGGTTAATTTTTTCTACTACTACAATCAAAAAGAAAGATTACATGTCAAAGTAGGATTTATACACGACTTCAGGACCAACCAAACATGAACATTTCCAAAACAGAATCCAAGCAAAATGCATCAAGTGGGAACCACTTGCTTCCTATACCAAGAATCTAAACCTTGGGACCAGTTCCACCTGCTATTATAGAGAAGGAAAGAAAGCGCAAGGGAGGTATGAGGTAAATCCAGAGATGGAGAATCCTCTCTCTATTCTACTTTTATTGAGCAGGGGTCATCAGAGGCCACTGTGATAGTAACGACAAATAGCTACAATTTATTCTGGGCCAGATACTATTCTAAGTGTGCTTCACGTATAGACTTACTTAATCCTCACAATAACAGGTACTGTGTTTAACATCCATTTTACAGAAGAAACTAGAACTTAAAGAGGTTCCATAACTTGGCCTAGATCACTGCCATGATTTGAATGTATATGTCCCTCCTAAATTTATATGCTGGAAATTAACATCAAAGGTGATAGCAATTAAGAGGGGCCTTTGGGAGGTGATTAGGCCAAGAGGGCTCTGCCCTCATGGATGGGAACAGTGCCATTATAAACGGGTTTGAGGCTGGCTAGTCCGTTTTTGCCCTTCTTCTCCTGCTGCCAAGTGAGGACACAGCAACCAGGTGCCATCTTGGGAACAGAGAGCAAGCCCTTGCCAGACACTGAATCTGCTGGTGATTTGATCTTGGATTTCCCAGCCTCTAGAACTGTGAGCAATAAATCTGTTGTTTAAAAATTACTCAGTCTAAGGTATTCTGTTATAGTATCAAAAATGGACTAGGACAATTACAAACCTGTTGAGTGATGTAGGCAGACAGTGTGTCTCTGGAGCCAAGCGCCTCCCTACACCATGTTCCACTTCATGGCTGCTGCCCTGTCCTCATTCCACTGACCCTTCAGTATCCCTCAGTAACAGTGACCACAACCGCCTTCCTGCAACACCTTCCACTTGGCTCTCCATGTTTCCTCTGCGCTCCCTAACTGCTCAGACTCAGTGTCCGTTTCTGTCATCTCTGACAACCTCTGAACACCGGCATGTGCCAGCCTTGGTTCTGAGTCCTCTTCTATGCCTATCCACACTCATTCTCCTGGAGTGGGCTCATCCGATCCTATGGCTCTAAATGACGCTGCTATTACAACTCCCAACTTCTTCCCAGCCCAGGCCTCTCCCCTCACCTCCAGACTATACACTCAACATCTGTACTCAGAGCTCTATCAAACACCTCTCACTAAACCTGCTCCTCCCACAAGGCATCTCTATCTCACAAAATCCATCCAGTTCCTAAAATCAAAAAGGAGACAACCTTGATTAATCCATTTCTCTCACTCTCACACCTACTCCATCAACAGGTGTTCTGGGCTCCCCTCCAAAATATAATACCACTCAGACCATGACATCATTTCATCTCTCACCTGGCCTAGGAGCCTCCTAACTGGGGTACCTGCTTCTATTCTGCACCCTTCCCCCTTCAAACCAGTCTCCACCCAGCAGCCAGAGTAACTGACTTATGACAGGAATGGAACTGTGTCATTGCTATTGCACTTGGAATAAGACCTGAATGTTATCATTCCCCACAAGGTCACTGATGCCTGCCTGCCACTCCAACCTCATGTCACATTCTCACCACCCTCCAGCCCCACTAGCCTTCTGCTTTGACACTCTGCACTTTGGTTAAAAGCTCTTCCTAGCTCTCCCAATGGCTGGCTCCTTTCCATTTTTCAAATGGCCCTGCCAGCACAGTAGCTCACACCTGTAATCCCAGCACTTTGGGAGGCCAAGGTGGGAGGAATGATTGAGCTCGGAAGTTTGAGGCTGCAGTGAGCTATGATCACGCCACTGCACCCTGGCCTGGGTGACAGAGCAAGACCTTATCGCTTTAAAAAAAAAGATCTCTCTTCCTTAGATATACCCTTCCAGCTCAATCTAAATAAAGTATCACATCTATCCCAATTCCCATTTTTCATAGCCTATTTCTTTCTTTTGCAGAACTTATTACTACCTAAAATTACCTTGATAACATATATGTCTACTATTTGTTGTCTGTGACCCCTGGTGTTATGTTCTGTATCCTCAGTGCCTAGACTACTGTGTGGCATTTAGTGTTTCATAAATTTTGACAGAATATTAAACAAAGGTGGTCACTATACCTAAGCCAAGAATGGGGATGGCCACTTGCCAATGATGGCACTGAGCTGCAAGACTAAGGAGAGAACACTTAAACCTGCTATTCAGGAACATTTGGTTAAAGCTCCAAAAGAGGCTTCCTTCTACTCTGTGATGTGTGATATTTAAAATATATATATATATATAGAATTTCAAAATCAAAATCTTTGTCAAACAGCCAAATATAAATTTCAAAACAGAAATTTAAATTAACAGTTTTGATAGCTTAGGCGGAGATCACTTCCAAGATGGCCGAATAGAACAGCTCCAGTCTGCAGCTCCCAGCGAGATCAATGCAGAAGATGAGTGATTTCCCCATTTCCAACTGAGGTACCGGGTTCATCTTATTGGGACTGGTTGGACAGTGGGTGCAGCCCATGGAGGGCAAGCCAAAGCAAGGCAGGGCATCACCTCACCCGGGAAGCGCAAGGGGTTGGGGGATTTCCCTTTCCTAGCCAAGGGAAGCCATGAGTGACTGTACCTGAAGGAATGGTACACTTCTGCCCAAACACTGCGCTTTACCCACGGTCTTTGCAACTGGCAGACCAGGAGATTCCCTCCCGTGCCTGGCTCGGTAAGTCCCACACCCATGGAGCCTTGCTCGCTGCCAGCACAGCAGTCTGAGATCAACCTAGGACGCTGAAGTTTGGCTAGGGGAGGGGCGTCCGCCATTGCTGAGGCTTGAATAGGCAGTTCTATGCTCACAGTGTAAACAAAGTTGCGGGGAAGCTCGAACTGGGTGGAGCCCACCACAGCTCAGCAAGGCCTGCTGCCTCTCTAGATTCCACCTCTGGGGGCAGGGCATATCTGAACAAAAGGCTTCTACAGACTTAAACGTCCCTGCCTGACAGCTCTGAAGAGAGCAGGTGGTTCTCCCAGCATGGCGTTCAAGATCCGATAACAGACAAACTGCCTCCTCAACTGGGTCCCTGACCCCCGTATAGCCTCACTGGAAGACACCTCCCAGTGGGGGCTGACAGACACCTCATACAGACAGGTGCCCCTCTGGAACGAAGCTTCCAGAGGAAGGTTCAGGCAGCAATATTTGCTGTTCTGCAGCCTCCGCTGGTGATACCCAGACAAACAGGGTCTGGAGTAGACCTCCAGCAAACTCCAACAGACCTGCAGCTGAGGGGCCCGTTAGAAGGAAAACTAACAAACAGAAAGGAATAGCATCAACATCAACAAAAAGGATATCCACACAGAAACCCCATCCAAAGGTCACCAACATCAAAGACCAAAGGTAGATAAAACCACAAAGATGGGGAGAAACCAGAGCAGAAAGGCCGAAAATTCCAAAAACCAGAACGTCTCTTCTCCTCCAAAGGAACACAACTCCTTGCCAGCAAAGGAACAAAACTGGACAGAGAATGAGTTCAACAAGTTGACAGAAGTAGGATTCAGAAGGTCGGTAACAACAAACTTCTCCTAGCTAAAGGAGCATGTTCTAACCCATTGCAAGGAAGCTAAAAACCTTGAAAAAAAGTTAGACAAGTGGCTAACTAATCAGTGTAGAGAAGAGCTTAAATGACCTGACAGAGCTGAAAACCACAGTATGAGAACTGCGTGAAGCATACACAAGCTTCAATAGCCGATTCAATCAAGTGGAAGAAAGGATATCAGTGACTGAAGATCAAATTAATGAAATAAAGTGAGAAGACAAGATTAGAGCAAAAAAGAGTGAAAAGAAACGAACAAAGCCTCCAAGAAATATGGGACTATGTGAAAAGACCAAATCTACATTTGATTGGTGTACCTGAAAGTGACAGGGAGAATGGAACCAAGTTAGAAAACACTCTTCAGGATATTATCCAGGAGAACTTACACAACCTAGCAAGGCAGGCCAACATTCAAATTCAGGAAATACACAGAACGCCACAAATATACTCCTCGAGAAGAGCAACCCCAAGACATATAACTGTCAGATTCACCAAGGTTGAAATTAAGGAAAAAATGTTAAGGGCAGCCAGAGAGAAAGGTTAGGTTACCCACAAAGGGAAGGCCATCAGACTAACAGCAGATCTCTCGGCAGAAACACTACAAGCCAGAAGAGAGTGGGGGCCAATATTCAACATTCTTAAGGAATTTTCAACCCAGAATTTAATATCCAGCCAAACTAAGCTTCATAAGTGAAGGAGAAATAAAATCATTTAAAGACAAGAAAATGCTGAGACATTTTGTCACCACCAGGCCTACCTTACAAGAGCTCCTGAAGGAAGCACTAAACATGGAAAGGAACAACCAGTACCAGCCACTGCAAAAACAGGCCAAATGGTAAAAGACCATTGACACTATGAAGAAACTGCATTAACAAACGGGCAAAATTACCAGCTAGCATCGTAATGACAGAATCAAATTCACACGTAACGGGCTGGGCGTGGTGGCTCATGCCTGTAATTCCAGCACTTCGGGAGGCCGAGGCAGGTGGATCATTTGAGGTCAGGAGTTCGAGACCAGCCTGGCCAACATGGTGAAACCCTGTCTCTACTAAAAATACAAAAATTAGCTGGGCATGGTGGCAGGTGCCTGTAACCCCAGCTACTCCGGAGGCTGAGGCAGGAGAATCGCTTGAACCTGGACGGCGGAGGTTGCAGTGAGCCGATCGCATCACTGCACTCCAGCCTGGGCAACAGAGCAAGACTCCGTCTCAAAAAAAAAAAAAAAAAAATTCACACATAACAAAATTAACCTTAAATGTAAGTGGGCTAAATGCCCCAGTTAAAAGACTAAAAGACACAGCCTGGCAAATTGGACAGAGTCAAGACCCATCGGTGTGCTGTATTCAGGAGACCCCTCTCATGTGCAAAGACAAACACAGGCTCAAAATAAAAGTGACGGAGGAAGATCTACCAAGCAAATGGAAAGCAAAAAAAGCAGGGGTTGCAATCCTGGTCTCTGATAAAACAGACTTTAAACCAACAATAACAGACTGGATAAAGAAAATGTGGCACATATACACCATGGAATACTATGCAGCCATAAAAAAGGATGAGTTCATGTCCTTTACAGGGACATGGATGAAGCTGGAAACTATCATTTTCAGCAAACAATCACAAGGACAGAAAACCAAACACCACATGTTCTCACTCATAAGTGGGAGCTGAACAATGAGAACACATGGGCACAGGGAGGGGAACATCACACACCGGGGCCTGCTGGAGGGTAGGGGACTGAGGGAGGGATAGCGTTAGGAGAAATACCTAATGTAAATGATGAGTTGATGGGTACAGCAAACCAACATGGCACATGTATACCTACGTAACGAACCTGCACATTGTGCACATGTACCCTAGAACTTAAAGTATAATAATAATTAAAAAAAAAAAAGTTTTGCCGGGCGCGGTGGCTCACGCTTGTAATCCCAGCACTTTGGGAGGCCGAGGCGGGCGGATCACGAGGTCAGGAGATCGAGACCACGGTGAAACCCCGTCTCTACTAAAAATACAAAAAAAAATTAGCCGGGCGTGGTGGCAGGCGCCTGTAGTCTCAGCTACTCGGAGAGGCTGAGACAGGAGAATTGCTTGAACCCAGAGGCGGAGCTTGCAGTGAGCCGAGATTGCGCCACTGCACTCCAGCCTGGGCCACAGAGCGAGACTCCATCTCAAAAAAAAAAAAAAAAAAAAAAAAGTTTTGATAACTTCTTTAAAGACTTTCACCAAACTTAGCCCAGGAACAGCTAATAAAACCATGTTAATTTTGGGTTTTTTTAATTACCAAGATAGCACAGATAAAAACCTACAGTCTTTTTAAGATTTAACAATTCTACCAGAGCCGGGCACGATGGCTCATGCCTGTAATCCCAGCACTTTGGGAGGCCTAGGTGGGCAGATTACGAGGTCAGGAATTCGAAACCAGCCTGGCCAACATGGTGAAACCCTGTCTCTACTAAAAATACAAAAATTAGCCGGGAGTGGTGGCACACACCTGTAATCCCAGCTACTCAGGGGGCTGAGGTAGGAGAATTCCTTGAACCCGGGAGGCAGAGGTTGCAGTGAGCTGAGTTCACACCATCACACTCCAGCCTGGGTGACATAGTGAGACTCCATCTCAAAAAAAAAAAAAAAAAATTCTACCAGAATTATCTGAGAAGCATTTTTAGAGTTCCTTCCTGTAGAATGAAATCCAACATATGCTCTCTTAAGATGCCAAATAAATTGGCCAACATTCTCTCACACTGAAAAATTTTAATTCCACTAGGTAGCGTGCACCTGGTTATACAGCTAACTGGTACCCTTCAGAAGATTGCCCAACACTATCTGTTTACATAAATTATACACTCAGAAATTAAACATAAACTACCTTTACATTTATAATGATTGTACAGATCTTTAGAAATTCAACAGTGCAATCTGTATCTTTAAGATAGTCGCACTTTCAAAATAAGAATAAATTAAACTAGGCCGGGCGCAGTGGCTCACGCTTGTAATCCCAGCACTTTGGGAGGCCGAGGCAGGCGGATCATGAGGTCAGGAGATCGAGACCACGGTGAAACCCTGTCTCTACTAAAAATACAAAAAAAAAAAAATTAGCCGGGCGTGGTGGCGGGCGCCTGTAGTCCCAGCTACTCGGAGAGGCTGAGGCAGGAGAATGGCGTGAACCCGGGAAGCGGAGCTTGCAGTGAGCCGAGATTGTGCCACTGCACTCCAGCCTAGGCGACAGAGCGAGACTCCGTCTCAAAAAAAAAAAAAAAAAAAAAAAGAATTAAACTATAAAGATTCTTGTTTTTTAAGAAGCAAAAATACATTTAAATACATAACTCCTCCATACCCTTGATCGTATATTTTAAATTACAATGAAAATAAAATGCAAGTACAGCAGCTACTATATAAACAAAATTAATGTCAAATGAAATACAATACTATAAAATCTCACCAACCAGCTAGCTGGTAAGTCTGACTTGGAGAATGTTTGCACTGAAGCACATGATATGGTAAAATGAGTATACTATGGCCTAGCAGGATGGGAGTACTAAGCTGGAAGTGGGATCGGGGAGGCTTGCATGGAAAGCAAGAGCCATTCGAACGAAGCAAAGTCATTTTTCTTTTTTTTTTTTTGAGACAGAGTCTTGCTCTAAGAGTTATCCAGGCTGGAATGCAGTGGTGTGGTCTCAGCTCACTGCAACCTCCGCCTCCTGGGTTCAAGCAATTCTCCTGCCTCAGCCTCCCAAGTAGCTGGGAATAGAGGCGTGTGCCACCACACCTGGCTGATTTTTTTTGTATTTTTAGTAGAGATGGGGTTTCACTGTGTTAGCCAGGACGGTCTCAATCTCCTGACCTCGTGATCCACCCGCCTCAGCCTCCCAAAGTGCTGGGATTACAGGTGTGAGCCACCACACCCAGCCCTATTTTTTTTTTTTTTTTTTACTAATGAAAACCTGATAAGATAAAGGTCCCCACCTCAAGTATCTCACCATCTAGTCAAGGAGGCAATGAAAAGAGGAATTAAATGACAATATAGACAAAAATATAGGGCATTTCCTGACCCAAGCAACCAATGGCACAGTCTAAGTTCAGAGACAAAAAAAAGGCTACGAGAAAAAATAGCTATGATTTCATACAAAATAGTTGATTTAGATCTCAAATACAACCAACAGCAGGCACCCAACAAAGCCTTGTGCTATTCTTCCTCTCTCCCACCCACCTCTGCCAGATACCATATTTTGGAAGATTCTATCAAACAATTAATTAAATGACAAAGGTGTACTATTTTAAGGTAAAGACACAAACAAGGATCAGTATGAGAGAAGATACTGACTATGAAATTTGAAAATAAAAGGCACTAAAACATTAAAACATTTTAACTATTTCATTTTATTCTGAATAAACACAAGGTTTCTCTAAGACTTTTTCTGTTTTTTTGTTTTTTTTTTGAGACGGAGTCTTGCTCTGTCACGCAGGCTGGAGTGCAGTCACTGCAACCTCCACCTCCTGGGTTGAAGTGATTCTCCTGCCTCGGCCTCCCGAGTAGCTGGGATTACACACGTGCGCCATCATGCCTGGCTAAATTTTGTACTTTTAGTAGAGACAGGGTTTCACCATGTTACTCAAGCTGGTCTTGAACACCTTTTAGTGACAGAAATACCACATCATCTCCTCTGTGCCCTTGGAGGTGTGACAGCCTCAGGATGGAGCCCAGAAGAGCCCACTAGACATGGCAGTAACTCAGGTAAATGGAACACCACCCATTATAAACACAGCACCCAAAAGGAGTACAGATGCACTTTTTAATTTTTTTTAAGAGACAAGGTCTCACTCTGTCACCCAAGCTGGACTGTAGTGACACAATCATAGCTCACTGCAGCCTCTAACTCCTAGACTTAAGCAATCCTCCCACCCCAGCCTCCCAAGTTGCTGGGGCAACAGGTGTACACAGCTAGTTTTTTAAATTTTTATTCAGTAGAGATGAAGTCTCGCTATGTTGCCCAGGCTGGTCTCGAACTCCTGTCCTTGAACAATCCTCCCACTCACACCTCCCAAAGTGCTGGGATTACAGGTGTGAGCCACTGTGCCCCACTCCAAATACACTTTACGACCATATCATCAATACAGAGAATGAGGGATTCAGATGCAATAAATATGAAAACCTTGTCTTTCAGCATTCAATTCCAATGAGCACAAACTAACTACTCTGATCAAAAATGGGTGACTAACTCTTCTAACTCTATTTTACCAGCTCCTACAAAATAAGAAATTGTTGATAGTCACAAAAATTTACAATCTGTTTAAAAATATCTAGTTTATGATCACTTATTTAAATGATTTTATAAATCCCAGTCACAAAAATGAACTGATCCCTTTACTTCACAAGCCAAAAATGCCAGACTATTTTATCATTTAAAAAAAAAAAGACTGAAGGGCAAAGTGGCTCACATCCATAATCTGAGCACTTTGGGAGGCCAAGGTAGGTAGACTGCTTGAGCCCATGAGTTCAAGACCAGCCTGAGCAACATGGCGAAACCGTATCGCTACAAAAAACACAAAAATTATCTGGGCAGGGGGTGTACACCTATAGTCCCAGCTATTCAGGAGGCTGAGGTGGGGAAATTGCTTGAGCCTGGGAGGTAGAGGCTGCAGTGAGCCAAGATCACTGCACTACAGCCTGGGCAATAAGAGTGAGACCTTCTCTCCAAAAAAAAGACTAAGAAATCAAATAGACACAAGATGAAGCAGAAGAACATTAGTTCATACTCTAGAACTTTCCAAAAACTCTCATTAACAAAAAGAAAGCTGTTTTAAAATTAACTACATTCCTCCTTTTTTTTTTTTTTTTTTTTGAGACATGGTACAACTCTACGTCACCCAGTGGTGTGACTGCCTTGAGACCTCCTGGGCTCAAGGAATCCTCTGCCTTTTCCTCCCAAGTAACTGGGACTACAGGTGCACACCAACATGCACAGCTAACTTTTTTAGTTTTTCTTTTGTAGAGATGGTTTTGCTATGTGTATCAGGCTGGTTTTGAATTCCTGGCCTCAAGCAATCCTCCCACCTCAGCCTCAAGAGGTGTTGGGATTACAGGTGTGAGCCACGGCGCCCAGCCTGCATGCCTCTCTTACTGGGAACGAACGATGATCTCTCATTCTACTTCTCTTTTGCTTACTATTGTCCGGCAAGTGCCTTTTAATTAGCTGCCTTACAAATGTCATGCAAAGTACCTTTGCCCTTAATGATGGCTAATCAAAGAAAAACTATGTTATAGAGTGAATTTCTGGAAAGTGATGGATGACTCCTGGAAGAATGACCAATCTTACGCTGTCATCATCCTCATGAGTGGCAGGTGCAGTCAGGCTCAGGTATCCCCCACAACCCAAAATCGCTGAAGGCTCCTCCAACCTTTGGCTCACAGAGATACTTAAGCACTTGAACAACTTAAAATCTCACTGCCAAGTCTGGTACCAATGTGAGAAGTAATTCTATAGTCACTTTAAATAAATCATTCAGATAGCAGCTAAGAACAATGTGTTACCTAAACCAGTAACATGATACACACAAAAGCAGACTTGGAACAATTACCATCATCTTGATTAATCTTATGATTGAAATGTTTAATCATTCATTTCACTTGTAATCATTATCTTTTATCACTGACCAAACATGCAGTTTTAATGCCCCCTTCTATTATTTATATTGGACATTTTAGGGTTACACTCTAAAGTTACATTATACATTTCACTGGAATTTTAAATAAGTCCTTAAATTTTAAAAACCTCATCACTATATTCACATCTGCCCTATTTGCATAAAGAAACACTAGAAGGATTCATACAAAATTAATACAAGCAGTTACTTATGTGGTGGGACACAAGGGTGACAACGGAGGAACGGGGTGAGCCTTCTCAATGGACACCTTTCTATACTGTTTGGAATTTTGAGCCATCCGAGTATAATACCTATTCAAAGCAAACTTATTTATACAGAAGCCTCCTGAAAATTTTATCACCTACTATACGAATGAATTATCCTGTCAGAATTCTGTGTTTTCAGTTTACATAAAAAGAGGCATACAGACCAATACAGTTGATGTTATTTTTAACCCCATATATGAGTATATTGGGTAACATGTACTCTGAACTCACAGATTCTTGTTTTAAAAAATAAGACTTTGGTTTTTCATTTGTTTTTTAAATCTTAAGGATTCAGACTTTGGAATACAAGGTGCACTTCCCCTCCTGATAATTCATTTCTAAGACTCTCAACACATATTTTGGCCCTGCTGCCTAAACCAGTACTAAGTCCTGAATAATATCTTTAATGTGCTAAACCAATTGAGTTAATCCACAGTCAAAACTACAGCTTTCCTAGCACTCATCCACTCAAGAGAGACAGCAGGAATGTAGGAGCACACAAAACCAGAGTGAAAAACAAAAGAGGCAAGGAAGAGACTGACTGGCTTCCATCTTCCTCTGCATTCTGAACAGGTTAGAAAGACTTTCACCTTCTCCCGTAGGTCTGCCTTCATCTAAACCAAGATAGCAACTTCCTGTTCCCTGGTCCCTAGCAGCATTTACATACCCTTTCCTGAATTATTTTCCACAGCACACCTAGCTTTTCAATGACATAATTTGTGTTACTACTTTAAACGCCTTAAAACCACAGTTACCCACAAGGAACTAACTTGTCTGCCTATGCTCTCCAAAACTCCAGCCCACAGCCACCCTGACATTTGGTAGTCATGCCCCACACCCGAGGATGATCAAGAAAAAGTGTACATTTGGCCGGGCGTGGCGGCTCACGCCTCATCACAGGACTTTGGGAGGCCAAGGCGGACAGATCACGAGGTCAGGAGACCAAGACCATCCTGGCTAAGATGGTGAAACCCCGTCTCTACTAAAAACACAAAAAAATAGCTGGGCATGGTGGCATGTGCCTGTAGTCCCAGCTACTCAGGAGGCTGAGGCAGGAAAATCACTTAAACTGGGGAGGCAGAGGTTGCAGTGAGCCGAGATAGTGCCACTGCACTCCAGCCTGGGTGACAGAACAAGACTCCATCTCAAAAAAAAAAAAAAAAAAAAAAAACGCAAAATTATTTTAAGATTTTTAAGAATAATGTGCAAAAATAACAGATCCCACACCAATTATAGATATTTGGAATTTCACACCACTCCATCTTTATATTAGTTAATAAAATCTAATTTTTTATGTTATTTATTTATTTTGAGATGGCATCTCACTCTGTCACCCAGGCTGGAGTGCAGTGGCACAATCTCAGCTCACTGCAACCTCTGCCTTCCGGATTCAAAAGATTATCCTGCCTCAGCCCCCCACATAGCTGGGATTATAGGCACCTGCCCCCATGCCCAGCTAATTTTTGTATTTTAGTAGAGACAGGGTTTCACTATGTTGGCCAGGCTGGTCTCAAACTCCTGAACTCAGGTGATCTGCCCGCCTCAGCCTCCCAAAGTGCTGGGATTACAGGCGTGAGCTACTGTGCCCAGCCCTAATCTAACCCATAAATCAGAATTAAATTCACAAAAGACATGACATTGAAATATAAATACCTTCACAAATGAAACTTGAGGGAGTTCTTTAGCTAACTCTGCCATAACTTCGTTCATCTGTGCACACTGTGGAGCCCATGGTGCCCAGAAATGGACCACAAGGAGAGACCTGTAAATCAATTAAATGCATTTATTTAAAATTATACCAATTTTGGAAATAAACAAATACTGATATAAATTACCAAAAAGAAAAAAAAAAAGAAACTTTTAAAAGAACCATCTGAAGTTTTTCATATTGCTAGAATTTTATTGTATACAACACTGGAATATAAAAGCACTCTGCAACGTCTTGAGACTCAGATAAATTTTCAAGTCAATGATATTTCGAGTGAAGCCCATTTGAAGTAGATCTGAATATTCATCCACCTCAATTAAAAGTCATGTAAATCACTGTTGGTGGGAGTGTAAATTAGTTCAACCATTGTGGAAGACAGTGTGACAATTCCTCAAGGATCTAGAACCAGAAATACCATTTGACCTAGCAATCCCATTACTGGGTATATACCCAAAAGATTATAAATCATTCTACTATGAAGACACATGTACACATTATGTTATTGCAGCACTATTCACAATATCAAAGACTTGGAACCAACCCAAATGCCCATCAATGACAGACTGGATAAAGAAAACGTGGCACATATATACCATGGAATACTATGCAGTCATAAACAGGAATGAGTTCATGTCCTTTGCAGGGACACGGATGAAGCTGGAAGCCACCATTCTCAGTAAACTAACACAGGAACAGAAAAACAAACACTGCATGTTCTCATTCATAAGTGGGAGGTGAACAATGAAACCACATGGACACAGGGAGGGGAACATCACATACCAGGGCCTGTCAGGGGGTGGGGGGCAAGGGGAGGGAAAGCATTAGGACAAATACCTAATGCATGCAGGGCTTAAAACCTAGATGATGAGTTGATAGGTGCAGCAAACCACCATGGCATATGCATACCTATGTAAGAAACCTGCATGTTCTGCATTTGTATCCCAGAACTTTAAACGAAAAAAAAAAAAAGCCAGGCAAATCAACCATATTTTCAGACCCCCGGGCAAAGTGGAAACTGAATTTCTGTATTAATGGCACAATGTTTGTGAAAAATGGTTGTAGACACATTACTAATAATATCATTATTTACTTTTTAAATGTGGTATAGTGATGAAAAGACATAACCGTGACCATAGAAACAGCAGTAAGTGCTGAAAATGAAGGCATGCCAGTGGAAAACGAGGAAAAGCACTGCTTTTCACAAAGACATTCTTTTATACTTTTTAATATTATGCTACAAAAGATTTTTCTAGGCCCAGCGCAGTGGCTCACACCTGTAATCCCAGCACTTTGGAAGGCCGAGGCAGGCAGATCACTTGAGGTCGGCAGTTCAACACCAGCCTGGCTAACGTGGTGAAACCCCATCTCTACTAAAAATACAAAAAATTAGCTGGGTGTGTTGGTGCATGCCTGTAATCCCAGCTACTCAGGAGGCTGAGGCAGAAGAATTGTTTGAACCCGGGAGGCAGAGGTTACAGTGAGCTGAGATCACACCACTGCACTGCAGCCTGGGCGGCAGAGCAAGACTCTGTCTCAAAATAAAAAAAAAAAAGAAAAGATTTTTCTAGGCCAGGCAAGGTGGCTCATGCCTGTACTCAGCATTTTGGCAGACTAAGGTGGAAGGATTACTTGAGCCCAGGGGGTCAAGGCTGTAGTGAGCCATGATCATACCACTACACTCCAGCATGGGCAACAGAGCAAGACCCATTAAAAAAAAAAAAATTCTAAACATTTATAGTATGAACACACAGAATATATTAATAACTCAGTATCTATTTTAGTTCATTTTCATACAAAATTATCTTGGCAAAGATATCTATGGTCATATCCAACTGAAAAATCCTTCAGTTTTATGGAATTCTGTTCAAATATAATACCACCTCCCAAAAAAATCTGAAAAATCACGAACAGAAATATGTTCCACGGCAAAAAGAACCAAGGACAACTAACCTATGGGTAAAGAAAGGAATAACAAACGTAAAAACTGATCAAATAATACCAGCGAGAATAGAATAAGCCTACAATAAAGTGTCAGGAAAGCAGAAGCAAAGAGCAGCATGAGGATTTCGAAAGTAGAAGGGGAAGGATTTGGTGACATATAAGGCTGTCTACAGCTGGCTCCAAGTTCTGGCTTAGAGACTGATGGCTAGTGGTGGCACTATGCCTCAAATCATAGTGCAGAAGCTGCCAACCTGAGGAAAGGAAGTTTAATGGGCTGTTAGTATGATGTCTGGAGCTCAGGGAAGAAGTCTGCACTTGATATACAGATTTGGGAATCAAGAAAGGAACAGAGCCAGCACCACACCGCAAAGGGATACAGAGGGACACACGCAGGGGGCTTATCAACATTAAGTTAAGACAGATGGAGGAGAAGGAACTCATGTAGTAAAGCAGAGAAGGGGTCCTAGGCGGTACTGGAAGATTAAAGGGTCGCACAGAAGTCAAGAGAAGAGTGTCAAGAGGGAGTGACAATCATCCAATGCAGCGGGAAAGGGCAACTAACAGAGAGAATACCTTCAATGGAATAGCAGAAGCACAGGTCAGACTGCAGTCCACTGAGGACTGAAGTGAAGATGAGGAAGCAGAGATCTACTCTAAGACATCTGTACAGGCAGAGGAAAAGACAAAATCAAGGGATGGGCTTTTTTAATACAAGAAAATCCTCATATGTTTACTTTACCAGGGGATAGTGCAAATGGAGAGGGAAGGGCGGTAGACACAAGACAGCTGAGGATGTAAGGACTCAGAAGAGGCAGGAGAGGAGAAATCCAGAGCAGAGAAGAGCTTACCTTGAAGAAGAAGAAGGCAGTCTCCTCTGAGTCAGGAGCCAAGGAATTAAGAATGGGTAAGGCTACAAATAAATGGTAAGTGTTGGGAGAGGTGGGAGTGGAAGGAGGGCTCGGGGAGATGCTACCTGAAATCCTGTTTTCTCTCAGGTGGGAAGCAACGTCATTTATCAAAGCATAGGAAAACAGAGGGCAGAGACCACTGGTAGGACTGATGAAGGGAGAGTGTCCACAGGCACACAGAAGGAACGCAGGAAGCTCCAAATAAAGACCCACCTAAGGCAGGGAAGGACACATTGTAGCAGCCCCTAGTCACTGGATGTTAATTTGCATCCAGCACAACTCAGCCACTTCAATGGTTGAGTAGGTGGGGCCTCAGGTCCACGGCAGACTGTGCTGCTTCAATCAAGCACTGTTTCATCTTCCTCCTGTGCATTCAGCTAGATTACATTTATCAGTCTTCCTTGCAGTTGTCTGGGGCCCTGGAACTGAATTCTGTCCCTAAAACTAGAACATAGGCCTGACCCCTCAAAACCCTCCCCTCAGGAGCCTCTGCCCACCATAGCCTCCAGCAATGAAGAGGATCTAGGGAGCCTTTTTTGTCCATTGCCTAAGGATGACAAGAACAAAAGAGAGGCTCACAGAGGCCTCATGCAAGAATGCTCACAGCAGCCCGATACATAATAACGCAAAACTGGAAATTAGCCAAATGTCCGCCAATAGGAGAAAGTGACAGACATTCATACAACAGAATGTAACTTAGCAGTAAAAAGGAACCAACAACAGACACAAGCAATGACACAGATGAAGCTCGAAAATATGTGAGCAAAAGATGCCACAGACAAAGAACTGTATGATTCCACTCACACAAAGTCCAAGAGCAGGGAAAACTCATCTACAGTGACAGTAAGAAATCAGTCGTTCGGCTAAAGGGGACAGAAAACTTCCTGGGTTCTATATTCTTCCTGTGAATGGTGGTTATCGGTGTGTATACAATTGTGAAAATTCATCACATCTGACAATTAAGATCTGTGCACTTTGTTACTGTATGTAATACTTCAATTTCTTTTTAAAGCTGGGATACCATTTTCCACCAAATTGACCAAAAAAAAAAATTTTTTTTCTTTGAGACAGGTTCTTACTCTAATGCCCAGTCTGGAGTGCGAGGCAAGTGCAGCCTCGACTTCCTGGGCTCAGGTGATCCTCCCACCTCAGCCTCCCAGACTACAGACATATTTTGTTCTTAAGTTGGGCTTCGGCCAATGCCCAGGCTGGTCTCAAACTCCTGGGCTCAAGCAATCAATCTGCCTGCATTCGCCTCTTAAAGTGCTAGGATTACAGGCATGAGCCACCATGTCCAGCCAACAAAAGGACTGTTTAAATCATAATATTCAATGATAAAAAGGATGACGAGAAGTACTTTCATGTCCTGCTGGTAAAAATTAAATTGGGACCTTTCAGAAATTTCTTATACATAAGTATCAATCCTAAGGAAGTAATTAAGAGACAAAGATTTTCTGTATATGGATATTTTCCCACTATTTTACGTAGCAAATCAGAAAAATTTCTGATGGTCAATAATAGTTTTTAAATGGTCATAAGAAAATATTATAAAGCCATTACAAATCAAATTTTCAAAGAACTTCCAATGCCACAGGAAAATACTAATATAACTACATTTTTCAAAAATTAAAGTAGGTTACCAAATTTTATAACAGTAGAAGCCCAAATAAGTAAAAAAGAAAAGAAGAAAGTATGCCATAGAAACTGAATTCATTTCAGTTTCATTATTACTAACATGGCTTTGAAGAGTAATTTAACTTCCAACATCTGTAAAATAGCAATAACCAATACTCTGGGATGTTGAGAAGATGAAACGAAAATATAAAACATTAAAACATGATATTGTTAGTTGAAATTATCCACAATATTCTCCTATTCAATGCTTAACTTCCATTTCTCAATTAAGCACATAATGTCCAGTATTATAAGGACATACTATATCTGAAAGAAATATAAACGTTATCCCCTTTTGGATTATATGTTACAGTATTCTTTCCATCTTAATGGATAGCCCCATACGCCTGCAGCACGGTTGGAGAAAAACCATCAGACAAAAACCACATTCAAATCCTGACTAATGGAACTTCAGACAATGTAATAAACTTCAGCTCTTCATCAGCAAATAGTTGTTTTTCAATTATTACAGTATTCTGCTACTACATCCATCTGCAGATAATACCAGCTACTGTTTATTAAACATATCATATACTAAACCTGCTTAATTACTCTGCAAATGAATATTAATAACCCCATTGTACAAACCAGCTGAGATTTCAGCAACTTATGTAAATATCTGATGCAACTACTTAAAAGAAAAAAATTTCAATTCATGTCAAATTTTAAAATTGGAGAAGCGATGATTTGGAAAGTAGATTTAAAATTATTACATCAACACAAGTACTAAAATTCGGGCACTTTTTGTTTGTTTTTTGAGACAGGGTCTCACTCTGTCACCCTGGCAGGATCATAGCTCACCGCAGCTTGGAACTCCTGGGCTCAAACAATCCTCCCATCTCAGCCTCCTGAGTAGCTGGGGACTACAGGTATGCATCACCATGCCTGGCTACTTTTTTTATTTTTTGTAGAGACGGGTTCTCACCATGTTCTCCAAGTTAGTCTCAAACTCCTGGCCTCAAGCCATCCTCCCAAAGTGCTGGGTTTGCTGGTGTGAGCCACCATAATATTTTTAAATGTCTCCATCGTCACCAAAAAAGCTGCAGAAATTTGCTCCTTCCCCAGATGCCACACATCATTTATCATGTGTCCGTTTAAACTAGTCACTAAGGAAACTGTACATTGTTTCCTGGGTCATTTCAAGTACAGGCCAGTGGCAAGGATACATCCAAATGGTATTTACATTTAAACTTTTATCCATTTTGGCCGGGCGCAGTGGCTCATGCCTGTAATCCCAGCACGCTGGGAAGCAGGCCCATCACCTGAGGTCAGGAGTTCGAGACCAGCCTGGCCAACATGGTGAAACCCATCTCTACTAAAAATGCAAAAATTAGCCAGGCATGGTGGTGGGCACCTGTAATCCCAGCTACTCGGAAGGCTGAGGCAGGAGAATCATTTGAACCCGTGAGGTGGAGGTTGCAGTGAGCCAAGATTGTGCCACTGCACTCCACTCCAGCCTGGGCAACAGAGAGAGACTCTGTTTCCAAAAAAAAAAAAAAAACACTTTTATTCATTTTGATAGTTTAAGGACTTTTTAAAACATGAAGCATTTAAAACAAACATATAAAACACATAGACAAAACAGTCTTTTCAGGTGATGGTAAATTCAAAACGTTTACTTAGGGCAGGTCCACACAAGACCTGCTCATTTCAAGAGGCCACTTGTGGT
Source organism: Symphalangus syndactylus (assembly GCF_028878055.3). Classification (NCBI taxonomy): domain Eukaryota; kingdom Metazoa; phylum Chordata; class Mammalia; order Primates; family Hylobatidae; genus Symphalangus; species Symphalangus syndactylus. The sequence goes on from NC_072424.2 coordinate 8,300,573, forward strand.
GACTCCCATGATTGTGCTGATCTGTACTGGATGAATCAGAGCCCAGCTTCCATCAGTGAGTAAATGTCACATGTCCCTCCTCAACCCCTGCTTTTTTCCTTAACAATTTCCCAGGTAAACCTGAAATGCCTAAAGAGCTGTTTAAATAACACTTCAACTTCATCACCCCCATAAAGCATTTCTAACCATTAGTCAGTAACTCTCACCCCTCCCCATTTCCAAAGGCAACACCCCATCTCACCTGCACTCTCCATTGCAAAATCAGAGTACTACTTGCCTCTAATTCAAATTCAGTCAACAAAATTTCACTCAATTTAGATCAACAGGGCAGGTCACGAGGGCTCAAGCCTGTAATCCTGATACTTTACAAGGCCGAGGCAGGCGAATCACTTGAGCTCAGGAGTTCCAGAGACCAGCCTGGGCAACATGAGGAAACCCTGCCTCTATGAAAAATACACAAATTAGCCCAGCGTGGTGGACCGCACGTGTAGTCCCAGATACTCAGGAGGCTGAGGCGTGAGGATCGCTTGAACCCAGGAGGTAGAGGCTGCAGTGAGCCGAGATCACGCCATTGCACTCAGCCTGGGCAACAGAGCAACAGCCTGTCTCGAAAACAAAACAAAATTTAGATCAATAAGCATTTTTGGCCAGACGTGGTAGCTCACACCTGTAATCCCAACCCTTTGGGAGGCTGAGGAGGGCAGATCGCTTGAGTCCAGAAGGTCGAGACGAGGCTGGGCAACATGGCGAGACCTCGTCTCTATAAAAAAAATATAAAAATTAGCCGGGCGTGGTGGTGAGCACCTGTGGTCCCAGCTACTCGGGAGGATGAGGTGGGTGGATCACTTGAGCCTGGGAGGCGGAGGCTGCAGGGAGCCGTGATCGCTCCACTACACTGCAGCCTGGGTGACAGAGTCAGACCCCGTCTCAAAAAAAAATCAAAACAAAAAGCTTTTTGCCTGTGAATTCCATGAACCATTCTACTTCCTACTGAAATACTAAGGGCCAACATCTACTGAGTGCTTCCTGATACTAGGCATTGTATTAATTGTATTTTACATACGTCACCTCATTTAACCCTCGCAACCACCCTGAGGTACTAACAGGTGCTAACCTATGTCACCGTTGGGAAACTGAGGCTTGGGTATGAAACGTGCCCATGGGTTACATGGCTAGTGAGTGGCTGCGGTGGGACTGGATCCCGGGCAATCCGACATAAGAGTTCCCATAACAACCGCTAACAATACAACTAAGAGAACAACTCAAGTCCTTGGAGTAGTCTACAATGTGAGGTGGTATTATCACGGAGAGTCCACGTGCAGACCTTTCCCTGCAGGCACGCACGCTAGTAAGCATTTACTCGTAAGCATGCTTGCAGTTCAGAGCTTCTAGTCCACCCTGAAAACGTTTTCTATGCATTCCTATGGATCTCCTTTTGTAGTCTTCCCAGGGATTGAAGACGACACCGGCGCCAAATCTGAACAGACTCTCACTACACCAGTTCATGGAACAGGAAATCTCTGTCTCCGGCAACAGGTTAAGTCTGAAGACTGAGGCTACCTGCTGACCAACAAACTTTAAGGCTAACTTCAAAAGGCAGCCAGGCCTAGCTAATGCAGCGGGGCCTTCCCTAGCGGCTCTTCCTGCGACAGGGGCGTTCCTGAAGGGAGGCTGAAGAGCAATGGACCGACGCCGAGCCTGCCGCTCCCTCCCGGCGGGCACAGCAAAGGTGGAGCCCGCAGCCGTGGGTCCCCGCTCCGTGGCGCGAAGGGCCGGGGTCTCGGCGCCGCCCCGTCCCCCGCCCCGCCACTGCGGCACGGCTGAGTCACCACCGCCGTCTTCCCGCGGCAGGGCCGCCCAGGCCAGAGGCCGGGAAGGTCGCGTCCCCCGGGCTTGGACCTCAGTCGAGGTCGGACCCAGGGCTGGGGCCGGGGCTGCGAGGCGTGCCTCGCGCCCTGCTCGCTGTTCCGGGGCGGGGAACCCGCGGCTCGGGCCACTCACGCGGAGGCTCGGGGGAGTCTACGGGTGGCGCCGGGCCCGGTCCCCCGAGGCAGAAGGGAGCCGGGCGCCAAGGAGCCAGGCTGGGCCACCCGCCGCCCCACACCGGCCCGGTCTCGCGGCCGCTCCCGCTCCGTCTCCTCACTCCTGCCGCTCGCCGCCCCGCTTACTTGGCTTTGAGGCGCAGCAGCTCCTCAAACTGCCCGGCTGAGCCGACCTCCTCCAGGGCCGCTACAGCTGCCTCAGCCGCCCCCGCCGCCATGCTGCCGCCGCCAGACAGGAGCAATCCAGTGCCGGCGGCCGGATGTGGGCGGGGCCGCGGAGAGCTGAGCGGCTGCGCGAGGGAAAGCCCCGCCCCTGCCTGCGCTGAGGCAGCAGAGCCTGAGAAATCCCAGAAGGGGCTTCGGCAGCGGGCTCTGGATCCTGCTGGGGGGGCTCTGACCCTGCCAAGTCTGGGCACTCCGCTGCGGGCCTCCTGGCTCCTGGGGTTCATGGCTGTTATGGCTCCTGGCTGTCGGGGCTCCTGGCTGTAGGGGCTCCTGCTGTAGAGGCTCCTGGCTATGGAGCTTCCCGGTTATAAGGGCTTCTGGCTGTAGTGGATTCTGGCCGTCGAGGCCCCTGGCTGTGGGGGTTCTTGGCTGTCGGGGCTCCTGGCCGTAATGGCTCCTGGTTGTCGGGACCCCTGGGTGTCGGGGTTTCTGTCAGGCCTCCTGGTGGTAGAGGTTTCTGGCTGTTGGGTTCCTGGCTGTTGGGGTGACTGGGTGTCAGGGCTCCTGGTGTTAGGGTTCCTGGTTTCCTGGCTATAGTAGGGGCTCCTGGGTGTCGGGGTTCCTTGCTGTCAGGCCTCCTGGTGGTAGAGGCTTCTGGCTGTTGGGGTTCCTGGGTGTCAGGGCTCCTGGCTGTCAGGACACCTGACTCCTGAGGCTCCTGGCTTTTGGGGCTCCAGACCTTCCTTGCACTTCCTGTGTCTCCTGGGTCTGTAATAGTGAGAAGGGGCCGGTGGAGGGGTGGGGGTGAGACATGCGAGTGAAAGTGAAGTCAGATGTGTACATTTAGGAAGCTGAAATTATCAAAAATGAAATTGCATAAAGGTGAAGAAGAACTGGGAGGTCTGGGAACAGAAGTGGTAGATCTTGAACTTCAACACAGACAGGGTGCTTCCAATTCAGTCCTGGGACCTGAACCTAGAGCCCACAGCATGTCCGTCCTCCCCTGGCCCTCCGCGCATGCCACCGCTCATTGCAGCCCCATAGAGCCATCACCTATTGTAACCTCAGAACAGAAGGGGCTGGGTAGGTCCACTGGGTTGGGGGCCTGGCTCCAAGATCCCTGCAGTCCTCCTACCTGGACTCCTTGGGTGGTCCCTGGCTTGTCTTTCTCCCTTGGGAATCCCCCTGATGTTGGCTCTCCATGTGGTGTACTCTGTACCCCACTCCCCATGCTTCCTACACACTTTCTGGCCTGAGTAATCTCCATGCCACCACTGACATCAACCTCCAGGGAAACCTCAACAGCGAGCCCAGAACTCTCCCCTGCAGTTAGAGCCTAGCATCCATTAACTTTGAGGAGGGGCCATCTTTTATTGGATATCCCCAAACCACACTGGGCCTTCCCTCCAAAGTGCCTCTCTTCTTGGTTCCCATCTCAGGGAACACCATCGCTCCCACCCAGACACTTGGGGCTCCCTCTGGCTGGTCCCCCCTGCTGTCCCTGGGCTTTGAGGCCAAGCCCCCACAGAGCCTTCCCTACTAGCCAGGTGTTCCCAGGCCCACTGTGCTTGCTTCTACCATGGCCTGTCTCATGTTCTAGAACTGTTTGTCCTCCATTGGCCTGTGTTCTTAAAGGGCAGGAGCTGGTCTGTGTCGCAGTGCCTGGATCAGAGTCACACATAGGAGGTGCTCAGCCCATGCTAACAGCTGCCAGAGGACCGGGGTCACTGGATTGCAAAGACTTCGTACAAGAAAAGTAGCATATCATTCATACTTTTTATATTGATAACATGTTGAAATGAGAATATTTGGATATATTGGGTTTTCTGAAATATTTAAATTGGCCTCTTTTACCTTTGGCTCCTGGGAAATGTCTAATTTCATAGGTAACTTTCATTCGTGGCCCTTGAGTTTTCTTGGGCAGCACTACTGTGGTGATTAAAAGTGGCCTTTTGGAGCTTGTCACATGTATTCGTCACCTGGAGAAATACATGGTATTGAACACAGTAAATTGCGTTATTTAAAATGCAACGGGAGAATGATGAGTAACCGTTTTGTATCTTGCCTGTGGTGGTGGGAACACAAACTAAACATGATAAAATTGTATAGAACTTGGCTGGACGCTCTGACTCACACCTGTAATCCCAACACTTTGGAAACCCCAGGCAGGAGGATCACTTGAGCCGAGGAGTTGGAGACCAGCGGGGCAACATAGGAAGACCCAGTCTCTACAAAAAAAAAAAAATGGGTCAGGCATGGTGGCTCACATTTGTGGTCCCAGCTAGGTGAGAGGCTGAGATGAGAAGATCACTTGAGCCTGGGAGTTGGAGGCTGCAGTGAGCCATGATCCTGCCACTGCTACTGCCCACTAACCTGGGCGACAGAGCAAGACCCTGTCTCAAAAACAAAAACAAACTACACACACACACACACACACACGCATGCACGCGCACACGAGTACAAGTAAAACTGGGAAAATCTGAAAAAGATCAGTGGATTGTTTATAAATATCAACATCCTGGTTGTAGTATTACAGTTTTGCAAGGTGTTGTCATTGGAAGAAAGTGTACCCAGGATCTGCATTGTTTCTTACAACTGCATGTGAATCTATAGTTCTTTTAAACTAAAAAGCTTAGTTAAAAACAATGTAAATAAAACTTTAAAGTTTACTATGAAAAGAATGCAATAGGAGGGAAAAAAGACACCATGTCAAAAAAAAGAAAAAGATACCATGTCATAAAACAAGATACACATTCTGGTTATCATTTTCTTTTCTTTTCTTTTCTTTTCTTTTCTTTTCTTTTCTTTTCTTTTTTTGAGATGGAGTTTTGCTCCTGTTGCCCAGGCTGGAGTGCAATGGTGTGATGTCGGCTCACCACAACCTCCGCCTCCCGGGTTCAAGCAATTCTCCTGCCTCAGCCTCCCAAGTAGCTGGGATTACAGGTGTGTGCCACCAAGCCCGGCTAATTTTGTATTTTTAGTAGAGACGGGGTTTCTCCATGTTGTGTTAGGCTGGTCTCGAACTCCTGACCTCAGGTGATCCGCCCGCCTCGGCTTCCCAAAGTGCTGGGATTGCAGGCGTGAGCCACCGCGCCCGGCCTGTGATGATCATTTTTAAGTAGAATTGAATGTAAATAAAGCATATAACTATATCAGTGAATGGCGCATAGAAAAGGGTCTCCAGAAGGATGCTCCCCAAATCATTATCAGAGCTTGCCTCCAGAGAGCAGAAACAGAGGAGAGCTAAAGTGAGGTCCTTCACTTTGAATTACACACTTCTTTGTGTCATTTGCATGTTTTCCAATAGCATGGAATGCTTTTGAAATTTAAAAAATAATGAAATTGTATTGCACAGGGGAAATGTGCTATAGTGAATCCTTTTCAAAAAAAAAAAAGCAGTAATCACCCCTCAAATGTGGCTGTTTTATAAATGCTGATTTTTCTTTATTTTTTATTTTTATTTATTTATTTATTTTTTTTGACATGGAGTCTTGCTCTGTCACCCAGACTGGAGTGCAGTAGTGCGATCTCGGCTCACTGCAAGCTCTTCCTCCCGGGTTCATGCCATTCTCCTGCCTCAGCCTCCCGGGTAGCTAGGAATAGAGGTGCCTGCCATCACGCCCGGCTAATTTTTTGTATTTTTAGTAGAGATGGGGTTTCACCGTGTTAGCCAGGATGGTCTCGATCTCCTGAACTCGTGATCCGCCCGCCTCAGCCTCCCAAAGTGCTGGGATTACAGACGTGAGCCACCGCGCCCGGCCCGCTGATTTTTCTTTTAAATGGAATTTGCTGAAAGTAGCACAAACCAGTTGCAGAGCAGACTCTTTAAAAAAAAAATGCTATGAAAACTCCTGGATAACACTTCCATTTCTGCCCTTTTTGTAGTTTATTATTGTTGGGGCCACAGGAAAGCTTCCCCTTAGCCCTCTGATGGTTTGCTGAAAATCACTGACAAAGGGCAAATTAATAGGAGAAAAGATATACAAATTTATTTGATCACAGTTTCACATCACACGTGAAGACTCAAAGATACAGGGAAAACTGTCCATTTTTATGCTTAGGTTCAACAAAGTATGGACATTTGTGTAGAAATACGATTGGACAAAATGGGTATGCTCTTATGCTAGCAGAACTCACAGGGGGCTTTGCAGATGCTCATGCCCCCCAGAACCCCCTGCTACCAGCCATGGTCAATCCCACCATGTTCTTCAACATGGCCATCAATGGCAAGCCCTGGGGTCATCAAACAGCCCTTCAAGCTGTTTGCAGACAAGATTCCAAAGACAGCAGAACACTTGCATGCTCTGAGCACTGGAGGGAAAGGATTTTGTCATAAGGGTTCCTGCTTTCACAGAATTATTCCGGGGCTTATGTGTTAGGGTGGTGGCTTCACACGCCGTAATGGCACTAGTGGCAAGTCCATCTACAGGGAGAAATTTGATGATGAAAACTGTAGCCTGAAGCATACAGGTCCCAGCATGTTGTCCAAGGCAAATGCTGGACCCAACACACACGGTTCCCAGTTTTGCATCTGCACTGCCAAGCCTCAGTGGTTGCATGGTGAGCATGTGACTTTTGGCAAGGTGAAAGAAGGCGTGAGGGTCCAGAAATGGCAAGACCAGCAAGAAGGTCACCATTGTTGACTGTGGACAACTCTAATAAATTGACTTTATATTTTATCTTTTAAAAAGACCTGACTGGGAGAACGCAGCAAGGCCAGTCTGGTGTTCAGATTCTTCCTGGCCTCTGTGCAGCCTCCTTACTTCTGGGTAAAGGAGCAAGACCCTCTCTGGAATGGGGGTCTTATGACCTACACTCAAGCAAGATAGGTCAGAACATTTCTTTTTGGCCAGTTTTTTGTTTGTTTGTTTGTTTGTTTTTGAGATGGGGTCTCGCTCTGCCACCCAGGCTGGGGTGCATTGGCATGATCTCGGCTCACTGCAACCTCCACCTCCCAGGTTCAAGTAATTCTCCTGCCTCAGCTTCCCGAGTAGCTGTGATTACAGTTATGTGCCACCACACCAGGCTAATTTTTTGTATTTTCTGTAGAGATGGGGTTTTACCACATTGGCCAGACTGGTCTTGAGCTCCTGACCTCAAGTGATCCACCTGCCTTGGCCTCCCAAAGTGTTGGGATTACAGGCGTGAGCCACCATGTCTGCCCTGTGGCCAGTTTTTACAGAGAAAAGATGGGGTGTTGGGTTCTGTGTTTTTACACAGGAAAAGTGGGGTCAGCTTGTTTAGCTGACTTTGCTATAGGATATGGTGTATTAGGTAGCATGGAGAATTTTGGATTTTCGGGTGTTGGGGAGCAGGGAGTTAGAGTAATTATTTGGAGAAAAGGGGTTCTGGTTTCTGTGACTTGCCTAGGGGAAGAGGGATTCTAGTTTCTCTGGCTAGCCGCAGAGGAGAATGAGGGGCAGGGACAGGAGGGCAGGAGAAGGTCAGAGAAAAACTTTTGCTTCTGAGGCTAGAGCTGAGGCCTCATTCTAGGGTTCTGTTTCCTGAGCCCGTGTTGTCACTGTTGATATCAAGAGGCCTAGGGGCAGCAGAGGACCTCCTCCTAGCTCTAGGAGCTCTGATGTTCTGACATGGCCAACACACTACTAGGCTCTGCCCTGAGCGGAGCCAGGTTTTGGGGAGCTATGGGATACACAGGTGCCCACTGGTAGATGGCACTTTTCAGCTATTCAAAGCCCCCAAAGGTAAACATCCGTATTGATCATTCAGCACCCCCTTAAGCTGATGATGTGGGACCCACACTGCTCATGCCCCACTGTATAGCTAAGGAAACTGCCCAACCCACAGCAGGGGAGGGGCAGCACCAGGATTCACTGCCCCGACCAGTGCCCTGGAAAGTCCATCGTCTCTCCCTATGACCATGTTAGGGCCCACAGGGAAAAACTGGCCGTGACCCTATGAAATTGGCCTGGGCTGGCACAGAATGCGCTGGACGTGGACTTTCCCTTAAGCCCCATTAAAGCTGAAAAGCAAGGACTGTGGCTGATTGTGGCCATGTGCCCACAGGTTCCTCCTGGCCACTAATATTCTGCTGACCCTGTATATAAGTATATAAGCATCATTTAGCCATGTTTGTTTGTTTGTTTATTTATTTATTTATTTATTTTGAGATGGAGTCTCGCTCTGTCCCCCAGGCTGGAGTGCAGTGGCACGATCCTGGCTCACTGCAACCTCCGCCTCCCGGCTTCAAGCAATTCTTCTGCCTCAGCCTCCCGAGCAGCTGGGACTACAGGGGTGCGCCACCACGCCTGCATTTAGCCATTTAGCCATGTTCTAATCCTTCTTGGTGGTGGTGGTGGGGTTCCCATAGCCTGAAGAATAAGGGCCTGGGGCTCTGGGCCTGGGGGCTGAAGCTGCAGTGGAAGATGCTTTCCTGGACTTTGCTGGCAGCAAAAAACTTCATCTCTTGCCCGTGAATTGCCTGTATTTTAAAGGGTGTGTCTGTGTGAGAAACAGAGAGAGAGAGGGAGAGAGAGACGGAGAGAGAGAAAGAAATTGAGGTGTAATTATTTTGCTGGGTAATGACAACAAACATTTACTGCTCCTAAACAGGCAAGGAAATGATTTAGCCATGAACTTTTCATGATGCCTCATTCCCTCCTGTAGTCCCGTGGTCCTCAGCCGGCGCGGTGGGAGAAGGGGGGTGGGGGGCCACAAATAACCCACGTGGAGAGGAATGCGGGGTCAGCCTCAGGAAAACTGGGAGGGGACGTCCCACCTGATGGGGGTCTTTGTAAACCCTACCAAGGGAAGCCCAGAGACACAAAAAGGTGCAGGGAGAGAAAGAAGGAGAAGGTGTTTTAAAGAGTAAAGCCTGGCATTAAAAAGTGTTGTTATTCGGGTAAAATGGCCAACGTTTCCTTTCTTTTAAGAGCGACTCTTAAATTCCAATTACTCCGCCCCCAAAGACCAGTTGAGAATAACCCCAACTGGAGGGAATTAATTTCCTTAGGAATTTCACTCTTACAAGATTAATAGAGCCCCCCTGCAGAGAAACAGTAAAACTGTAAGTACAGTAGATTTGCACCTGAAGGATACATATTTTAATTTCTGTTCTCAAGCTGCGATAACATCTTCTCCAGCTACTATAAAAAGCACAAATGAGCACCCGCACATCTGCTGAGAACTTGCAACCCCAGGCTCCCCGGGAGCAGCCCCGCGCCGACCCTCCACGCTGCTCGCCTGGGCGTGGGGACCGCGGCGTGGGCGCGGGGATGGGAAGGCCCGGGGCAAACAGCCTCCCCGAGAGCCGGATCGACCCAGCCCAGAGCAGAACCCCTGGACCAAATTATCCTAAGTCGACCCCTACCCCACCCCCAGCCCTGTCACCCACCCTGGCACCGCCCTCCCGCGGGGACAATTGGCCTGGACCAAGAATGGGGAGGCTGAACAGTGGCTGGTCTCCCACCCGCTCCTCCGGAGCCTGCAGCGGGGTTCAGCCTCTGTGCAGCAGACTTCCTGGCCCCAAGAACGGGCCTTGGGAAGGGTCTCCCCTGACTCCAAGTTGACAGCAGCCCGTCCCTTCTCCTAAGCCCAAGCCACTCTGGCAATGGAGACCCCCTCCCTCACGCTAACCAAGGACCGGTCTGGGATGGGGAGTTGGGGATAGGCTGTGAGGACTCTTCTCTCAGCCCTTAGGAGTCCAGAACTTATCTGGGAACCCATCAGCCAATTTTCTGTTCCCTTCTTGCCAAGAACTGCTTTTATTGGAAGAAGTCTATGTATATGCGTGCTATAAAGGTTGTTTATGCTGTCATAGCTAGATTTTTATTGGTTGTATTTTTGCTGCACTTGCTTGAAAAATAATTATTTTCAAAGAAAAGAAGAATTACATATCCAGTAAACTAAATAAGACTCACTGTTTATTAGAGACCTCTGACAGCTCCTCAAACACAAAAAAAAAGATTTCCAAGCAGTGGATGGACAATTTATGTGTAAGTTTATTTGTAAAACAGATTTCAAGACATACTTCATCTTGGCTCTGCCAATAAAAATACATTCCATTTCTTTTCAGAAGCATGTCTTGTCTGATGGCTTCACAGTAATCTGGTTTCCCCGAAGAAGCTAAGACTCTGGGTAAGTGTGTACCCAGTAGCCCAGTCTAGCTTTGGGTTGAGTTGTGGGGCTGCTATACAGAGGGGAAAAGTGATTATGTCCCACAAGGGGTTCTCTAGAAGAAATGTATTTATAAGAAATGTAGTTCATAAATCCCAACCCAGCTATTGCAATCTCTAAAAATGAGTTAAAACAATTTTCAAACATGTTTTTAATTGTTTGTTTACAATTTATCAGGGGGAAGAAAAACTCACCTTGGAATTGCCTGCCCATTTTCCATTCCCTGCATGGATTCTAATCTCTCTCCCACCTAGGATGAGTCAGGGAGTTGGGCGCGAATTGCAGTGCCAGATTCCAGGCTGTAGGTGGCATAAGTGCCTCTTCAGGCTGGAGAAACAGCAGCCTTTGTTGAGTGGCTTTATTCAACCTGAGAAACCACAGCTGAGAATTCACACAAACCGATGCTGTATTTGTGGAGGCTCCACCGACCCACCCAAAATACGTGCTTTTCCCCTGACCTGCAAACTTTTAACACTTTCTTCTCTTCCCGTTTCACTAGGCTATTTGAGATCCTGCAAGATTTATCAAGACTGTACTAGCCATATGAAAGCATGTTAACACAGGGAGGGAGAGAGGAAGAGCCCCCCACATGTTATGACTGGCGTACACGCTTACAAAGCATCATTACTAACCGAAGGCCCAGTTCCTGAGGCGATCACCCCAGACACACTGAATGCAATTTGTTGGTCACTGAGTGTGTATACCTAATCACCACAGATGTTTACATGCAGCTGCATTTTCTCTCCGTTTGAGTCACAATGTTTTATATGTAAATAGTATTGTGTGCATGTGTGTGCATATGTGTATTTATCCTCCAAGTCCAGTTGGAGTTAATTTTCTGCTGTTATTTGTAGTTCATGTTTCATATCTAAGAAACTAAGGACCCAGATGAGCTTTCCTTGGTGTCTCACAAACTTTTTTTTTTTTTTTTTAATAGAGATGAGGTCTCACTATGTTGCCCAGGCTGGTCTCCAACTCCTGAGCTCAAGTGATCTTCCTGCCTCAGCCTCTCCAAGTGCTGGGATTACAGATGTGAGCCACTGCACCTGGCCAACAAATTTCTGATTCTTATAGAATCAGATGTAATTCCTTAGAGACCTGAGAAGTTCTATACTCAGGTTCTTTCGTGCTGTCTGACACCAAGAACTCTCGCCTGAAGGAAGTCCCTTCCAGGACACTGGGTCCCAACCCACGCCACCTCCTTGGAGGATGTGTGCCCTCTCTTCTGCTGACCTTGATATTCTTACACAGGCTGCTTTTGCACAGAGGCATCACCTCCCAGGGGGGACCTCTTGAGTGGCCCCAGGCACCAGGTACAGTCAGCCGCTCCTACCTGTGGAAGGCAATCAGGGTTGAAAGGTCTGGGAAGCACTAAAAATACACACAATCCTTACAAACACAACTCGGTGATACACGCTAATAGTTCTGGGCTCCAAGCTGGGGCCAAAGCACAGACTCCACAGCTAGTTCTAGCGTGTAGCAGATGTCACCCAACCTGGGAAGCTACTTGGTTGAAATTTAGTTAAATCAGTGGCCACAGCAGTTTTATACTTGCCCTGAGTCCTCCAATGTCTGCCACGCCTGCAGTGGCTTCCTTCCCATTCTCTCTCTCCTCTAAAATACAAGAGGCATTTCCCCCCAGTGCAGGAAAATGGAACATACTATTTTGGTTAGTCGTCTAAATTTGTGTTCTTGAGTTTCTTCTGGAGTTGTCCAGGCTGGGGCTGCATGAACATTGGCCCACCACAAATGCCTCCCTCTGCCGAGAGTGAGGTGGGCTGGTCGGGGCAGAATGCCTGCTTCTCATGGCACCCCTTGCTCACTCAGCTCTGGGAGCCCCCCTGCCAGCGTGCCAGAGAGCTACTGTAAATGAAGTTCGAGTTCCATTTCAGGAAGCTGGTGAGACAATAAAATAACCCAGGATGACGTGAACAATTTTGCATTTGCTTCAAACTCTGAAAGGATTCATAGTTCCCACGGCCTCCAGACTGGATGGCCCATTTTGGGTTTCAATGGCAGGGTGATTTTTCTGTAAAACAATGGCTGGCTTTAAATTTCTTCTTCTAGAACAAACCAAAAAAGAAAAGAAAAAACAAACCACTAATTTTTAAAGGATGCATAGGCCCCAACTGCCTGATGGTATGTAGAAAGAAAGCCCAATCCCTGACGGTATGTAGAAAGAAAGAAAGAAAGAAATACAGCGATAAAGTCCTGGTGAGGGAGCTAATTTCATAAGAGTCAAGTGGAAGTTTGCTGTTGACTCCATGATTAGCCTACGTCTGAGGTCGTATCTATTACTTGCCCATCATATGAAATATGCTTTAATCAGAAACATCTTATTGAAACACTCCATGCCAACATTACCTTCAGACTTTCCCACCATAACATAAATGTTCTTTTTCCAGTTAGCCACTGGTTGAAATCACTGAGAAGTGGAAACAGGAGATGCAGGAAGAAAGTCACCCTCCTAGGATGAGAGATGGATGTGTGGGGCCCTAATGAGGAACCCTTTACTCCCTGAAACTGAGGGAAAGAGCTGCGCTGAACCATATCTGGCTGACTCTGCACAGACACAACAGGGCAGCTCTGCCGGCCACCAAGCCCATCAGCAGCCAGGTGGCCAGGGAGGAGCAGCTGCCCTGAGGGCTGATGGTAGGAGGCTGAGAGCCCAGAGGCCGAATGAACAGAGGGCTCATTGCCCCGCTCCCTCCTCCTCAGCCCCCCCATGGGGGAGCACAGTTTGGCCCCATTTTCAAAACCACTTTGTTTTATTTCTATCGTCCCAAACTCTCTGGCCTTCTTCCTGGAGAACACCAAGAGAAATGCTGTCACCAGTTTGGTTGAAACCCTTATTTTTCAGTTTGTGCACATTCTATGTCACTGTGCTGAATGACCAGATGTATTAGTCAGTTTTCATGCTGCTAATAAAGACATACTGGCCCAGCATGGTGACTCACGCCTATAATCCCAGCACTTTGGGAGGCAGAGGTGAGCGGATCACCTGAGGTTGGGAGTTTGAGACCAGCCTGACCAACATGGAGAAACCCCATCTCTACTAAAAATACAAAATTAACCAGGCATGGTGGTGCATGCCTGTAATCCCAGCTACTCGGGAGTCTGGGGCAGGAGAATCGCTTGAACCTGGGAGGCAGAGGTTGCAGTGAGCTGAGATTGTGCCACCGTACTCCAGCCTGGGCAATAAGAGCGAAACTCTGTCTCAAAAAAAAAATAAATAAAAAAGACATACCCAAGATGGGTAATTTACAAAGGAGAGAGGTTTAATGGACTCACAGTTCCATATGGCTGGGGAGGCCTCACAATTATGGCGGAAGTCAAAGGAGGAGCAAAGTCATGTCTCACATTGAGGCAGGCAAGGAGCTTATGCAGGGAACTCCCCTTTATAAAACCGTCAGATCTCATGAGACTTCTCACTATGGAGAGAACAGCACAAGAAAAACCCAACCCCATGACTCGATTACCTCCCACAACACATGGGGATTATGGGAGCTACAATTCAAGAAGAGATTTGGGTGGAGACGCACCCAAACCATGTCACCAGACTGCCTCTTCAGGGAGTGAATCACAAATGTATTCCTGACCACCTTCTTTTCTCCCCTCTTGAATCAGGTAAGTCCTTGCCCAGGACTGAGATTGGTCATAACTGTATTTGCCCTAAAGCAGTATGTCCTTTTATGATGGGATATATTTATTAAATAACAGTATTCTGATATTTAATGACTACATGACCACTAACACAGCTGGATGAAGTTGAATTCCAAAGGAATCCCAAGGCCTGATCCTATCCTTAAATAAAATATTCTTTTCTTTGAAAAAGGGTCTTGCTTTTTCACCCAGGCTGGAGTGCAATGGCGTGAACACAGCTCACTGCATCCTAGACCACCCAGGCTCAAGGGATCCTCTGCCTCAGCCTCCTGAATAGCTGGGACTACAGTCGTGTGCCACCACACCAGGATACTTTTATTTTTATTTTTTATAGAGATGAGGGTCTCCTGTATTTCCAAGGCTGGTCTCCAACTCCTGGGCTCAAAAGATCCTCTGCCTTGGCCTCTCAAAGTGCTGGGATTACAGATGAGAAGCACCATGCCTGGCCTAAAATGTTCTTTTTTAAAGAGATAGCTATAACAATCTTTAACTATTTAGCAATCCATTTTTGGGGGGAAGGTTGTCTCTTGTTTGTCAGCAAATGTAGCATGTGAGTTTACATGTCTTTGCTTTCATTGTATAATTTCAAATAGTCAGAAAATATTGCATTCACTGGCAATCAATTTATTTTGATTGATAAAAAGGGGTTAATAAAAACCCCCTTAGAAATAAAAAGAAGGTGAATAGTAATATATCAGTCATGGTGCCTTCTTTCTGCTATGCATAAAGAAAACAAGCTTTTTTACTTCTCCCCAATAAGTCTTCTCCCCTTATTTTCTACACCTATGGAGTCATTTATAATCTTTATTATTTCCAACCACACACTAACATGGCATCAGTCATATTTCCACATGCTGGGGTTTTTTTTTTCCTTACTATGTTGTGAGAACTGAGAGGCAAAAATGTCCTATAATTTATATGAAAATACATGTCCAAAATGGATTATCAGACATAACTGATGTGACTTCATAAACCTGAAAATAAAAAAAATGAGGATGAAATATAAAACATCATGGTAAAATTTCAATCTAATGTTGAAACAAAGCATGACTTAGAAAGGACACTGGTGTGTGGCATTTAACAAACATTGTCAAGCTCTTAGAAGCAGGGGTAGGTTAAGATGGGAGACAGTACTTTCCATTCAGACATAAAACTATTGACTTTGGAAGGTACATTTGTGGTTTATTAATATTTTTATTTATCAACAGCACCTATGAAGAAAATGCAAAATGACAGACTATAAAATTCTTACCTTCTGTACATAGCAAGTGTTTATAGTACCATTGTGAGATAGACTTGGGCATATACATTATACAGTGTCATATAGATCTCTAATTTGCACTGGTCATAGTTTTTTGTTTGTTTTTTTTTTTTTTTTTTTTTTTGAGACAGGGTCTTACTCTGTCACCCAGGCTGGAGTGTAGTGGTGAGATCTTGGCTCACTGCAACCTCTGCCTCCCAGGTTCAAGTGATGCTCATGCCTCAGTCTCCTGAGCAGCTGGGATTACAGGTGCCTGCCATGACACCTGGCTATTTTTTTTTTTATTTTTAGTAGAGACGGGGTTTCACCATGTTGGTCAGGCTGGTCTCGAATTCCTGACCTCAAGTGATCCACCCACTTCAGCCTCCCAAAGTGCTGGGATTACAGGCGTGAGCCACTGTGCCTGGCCTAAAGTCTTTTGATATTAAACAATTATCTTTCTTTATCATCCTTAAAAAGCACATTTACAATGTCAAAATAATTCAGGGCACTGACTTAGATTACAAAAGTCTGCATGTAGAGACATTATTTTGAAAGTTGAGGCCAGGTGTGGTGGCTCACGCCTGTAATCCCAGCACTTTGGGAGGTCAAGGCGGGTGGACCACCTAAGGTGGGGACAAGTTCGAGACCAGCCTGACCAACATGGAGAAACCCCGTCTCTACTAAAAATACAAAATTAGCCGGGCATGGTGGCGCATGCCTGTAATCCTAGCTACTCGGGAGGCTGAGGCAGGAGAACTGCTTGAACCCAGGAGGCAGAGGTTGCGTGAGCTGAGATTGTACCAGTGCACTCCAGCCTGGGCAACAAGAGCAAAACTCCGTCAAAAAAAAAAAAAAAAAAAAAAGAAAGAAAGAAAGTTGAAAAATGGTGGATTGTTACTTTCTTTTTTGTTTTAATGAGGTTTTCCTGGATTATTATAAGGATTGCATTTAGAAAAGTCTTTCTCTTTTTTTAATCTCATATTTATGAGCAGGTAGAAAAGTCTTAAACTGAGTCTTATAAAAGAAAATGCAGCCTAAGCTAAAATGATATTGGAACAAAACCATGACCCTCACCAAAACAAATGTGTGGCTTCCCTTGTAGGGAGAAGGGCATCCTTCAGGTTCTAATCCTCTTAGGCTGGAACTACTGCCCTGTCCACAGGGAGAGGAGAGGGCTAAAGACCGAGGCTAGACAGGAGAGACAAGAGACAGCAAAGCGTGAGACCCTCCGTAGACAGTCCTATGCAGCTATTCTTTAGTGATGCGATTTGAACATACAAGTGTCAGATGTCATGAGAAAATCACGAAGCAGCGCCTGCGTGGCTTGTGCATTCTCACCGACTTGTCTCACTTAACATCGAGCTGTGTCTGCTTCACTGGAGCCTCTCCTGCAGAGAGGGCGGGAGGGCAGGGGGACCCCTCCTAGAGGCCCCCCCGAGGGCTGGGCCTGAGCAGACACCCCACAGCTAACTGCTGAACTCACCCATCCCCTGGCCTCGAGCAGGCACCCACTCTGGGCCCTGCCAGTGTTGGGCATCAGGACACACAGATAAGCACACACAGGGCACCTGAGCTCCCTCAGCAAGTCCAGGTGAGCAAACGCGGATGGCCGGCAGAAGGGGGAGCTCCTTTGGAGGACCAAGTGCCAGGAGAGGTCAGAGGAGCAAGCCTGAGCCATGATGGGAAGTCCCCACGCAGCACTGGCTGCACCTGGCAGGAGGAGAGAGGTGGGGAGGGCATGGCATGAAGCCAAGCCTGGAATGCACGGCCCTGGCAACTGGCTGGTAAGTGGGACCAGCAAGGAGCCGCGTGGGGAGGCAGACAAAGCCCTTAATAGCACATGGCCCTGCACAAGCCACTTCAGACGCCGAATAAAGAGTACACAAGCGTGTGCAACAAGAGGCTCATGTCAGAAAGCCACGCCCTGGGCCTTGCACGTCACTCCCCAGCAGGGCGCCCAGAAAATGCCACTGGGAAATAGAGGCCTTTGGGGTAACTGACAAGCTAGAGCTGTGGGTTGCTGTTTTCGTTTGTTTTTGTCTAACTCACCTTGTTTTCAGGAAGACTTGCAGCTTAGTAAGGAGGCTTTACATGGGAATGCAAAGGCTACTGGGTGCAGAAGGGTGGGAAACCAGATGGACTTGGTTGAATTCAGGTCTGCCACTTGGTGGCCTTGCAGCTGTGGACACCATGGGTAACTTCTCTGAGCCTCAGTTTTTTTTGTCTGAACATGAGGATAGTCCTGTGGTATTTCTGTGATAATTAAATGAAATCAAAGGTGCCAGGCTAACTAGCAAAGTCTCTGTTGGCACACCTCTTTCCTGAGTGCCTGCAGTGTGCCTGGCTCTGGACAGCAGGGAACAAAGCACTCTAGGGGGTTGGGGAGAGAGTACAGAACATCAACTTGTGAACCCCGAATATCTGAGACAAGCCTCGGTTAATTTAGAAAGTTTATTTTTGCCAAGGTTGAGGATGCACGCCTGTGACACAGCCTCAGGAGGTCCTGATGACATGTGCCCAAGGTGGTCAGAGCACAGTTTGGTTTTATATATTTTAGGGAGATACATCAACATATGTAAGATGTACATATCGGTTCGGTCCGGAAAGGCGGGACAACTCGAAGCGGGAGGGGGCTTCCAGGTCATAGGTGGATAAGAGGCAAATGGTTGCATTCTTTTGAGTTTGTGATGAGCCTCTCCAAAGGAGGCAATCAGATATGCCCTTATTTCAGTGAGCAGAGGGGCGACTGTGAATAGAAGGGGAGGCAGGTTTGCTCTAAGCAGTTCTCAGCTTGACTTTTCCCTTTGGTGATTTTGGGGCCCCAAGATTTACTTTTCTCTCACAAAGCAGAAGAGAAACTGCCAGAGTGATGAGCACCCTGGAGAACTGGAATTGAGCCACACAGGCCAGCACCAGGTGGCTGCTTTAGCCTGGGTGGTCCACACGGCTTTGCTAGGAAGGGGACATTTCAGTCAAAATCTAGAAAACAAGAAGCAAACGAGGTGTAGTTGAGGGATTGAGGGGTGATATGGTTTGGATGTTTGTCCCCTCCAAATCTCACGTTGAACTGTGACCACCAGTGCTGGAGGTGGGCCTAGTGGGAGGAGCTTGTTAGGGGTAGATCCCTCATTAATGTCTCCGTGCAGTCCTCCAGGTACTGAGTGAGTTCTGGCTCTATGATTTCATGCAAGAGCTGATTGTTTAAAGAGGCTGGCACCTCCTCCTCCCTCCTTGCCATGTGATACCCCGCTGCCCCTTGGCCTTCTGCCATGATTGAAAGCTTCCTGAGGCCCCACTGGAAGCAGATGCTGACACCATGCTTCGTGTACAGCCTGTAGAACCATGAGACAAATAAACTGCTTTGTAAATACCCAGCCTCAGTATTCCTTTATAGCAGTGCAAAACAGACTAATCAAAGGGGGAAGCATTTCCAGGTAAAGACGATAACCAATTATTGTAATATCTAAAGAAACTGTAAATTTCAAAGGTAAAAACTAACCTTATTCTAGTGCCCAAGGAAGTGCTGGGAATGTTTAAATAAGAGGGCAGCAGGGAATGGAAGGAGCGTCTCTGAAATGCCTACTCCATGCCAGGCTCCCTACTACAGGCTTTACGTGTTATCTTGTACATCTCAGTAGTAAGATGAGCAGACATGGTGCTTTTTAAAAGACGTCATGGGAGTTTGAAAGTGGGAAGATTGGGTAAATGCAAGAACAGAAGTAATGGCTTTGCAACAGTTGAATCAAACTGCTCCTTGGCCCAGCCCCACCACACACACAGATCCCCCTTGGCATGGCCAAGATGAGTGTGTTCATTGGCAAATCAGCAGCCACTCTTGGAAGCTCTGACTTCTCTGGAAGGCAGATGACAGAAGCAGTCTATTTTATTCCTATTTTATACATGAGGGAACTGAGGCTCAGAAGCAAACACTCATCATTTGAGTACAGGAGCCATTACCAAATCAAACCTCTCTGGAAACCTCCTGAACTCTATGTGATCCAGGAAGGGGAAAGACTACGTGCTCAGTTAGAGAAAGACTAGAGATAGTCACACCAGCTACCATTAGTTGAGAGCTTACCAGACACAGGGCTCACCACTCTGAAGTCACAGACAACATCTCACTTAAAACTCCAAAGTGGCCAGGTGTGGTGGCTCATGCCCACAGTCCCAGCACATTGGGAGGCCGAGGTGGGCGGATTAAGGGTCAAGAGTTTGAGACCAGCCTGGCTGACATGGTGAAACCCCATCTCTACTACGAATACAAAAATTAGCTGGGCGTGGTGGCAAGTGCCTGTAATCCCAGCTACTCAGGAGGCTGAGGCAGGAGAATCGCTTGAACCCGGGAGGCAGAGGTTGCAGTGAGCCGAGATCACACCACTGCACTCCAGCCTGGGCGACAGAGTAAGACTCCGTCTTGGGGAAAAACAAACAAACAAACAAACAAATCCAAAAGTATTCCACTGAGGTAGAAACTATTAGCATCCCAATTCTTAATTTTATTTCTCTAGTTTTTAGACAAGGTCTCCCTATGTTCTCCAGGCTAGAATGCAGTGGCCATTCACAGGTTACACCATAGCATACTATAGCCTCAAACTCCTGGGCTCAAGCAACCCTCCTGCCTCAGCCTCCCGAGTAGCTGGGACTACAGGTATGTGCCACCACGCCAGGTTTTATTATTCCAATTGTTGTGGGAAGTCAGGGACCCCGAACAGAGGGACTGGCTGGAGCCGAGGCAGAAGAACATAAATTGTGAAGATTTCATGGACATTTATCAGTTCCCAAAATTAATACTTTTATAATTTCTTACGCCTGTCTTTACTGCAATCTCTGAACATAAATTGTGAAGATTTCATGGACATTTATCAGTTCCCAAAATTAATACTTTTATAATTTCTTACGCCTGTCTTTACTGCAATCTCTGAACATAAATTGTGAAGATTTCATGGATATTTATCACTTCCCTAATAATACTCTTATAATTTCTTATGCCTGTCTTTAATCTCTTGATCCTGTTATCTTCGTAAGCTGAGAACGCACATCACCTCAGGACCGCTATTGTACAAATTGATTGTAGAACATGTGTGTTTGAACAATATGAAATCTGATTGTAAAATATATGTGTTTGAACAATATGAAATCAGTGCACCCTGAAAAAGAACAGAATAACAGCGATTTTCAGGGAACAAGAGAAGATAACCATAAGGTCTGACTGCCTGCGGGGTTGGGCAGAATAGAGCCTTATTTTTCTTCTTGCAGAAAGCCTATAGACAGATGTGCGAGTAGGAAAAATATCGCTAATTCTTTTCACAGCAAGGAACAACCCTGGGGAAGGAATGCATTCCTGGGGGGAGGTCTATAGATGGCCGCTCTGGAAGTGTTTGTCTTATGCAGTTGAGATAAGGACTGAAATACGCCCTGGTCTCCTGCAGTGCCCTCAGGCTTACTAGGATTGGGAAATTCCAGCCTGGTAAATTGTAGTCAGACCAGTTGTCTGCTCTCGAGCCCCGTTTCCTGTTAAGATGTTGCCTGTTTCCTGTTAAGATCAAGACAATGCGTGTACAGTGGGACATCAGCCTTCATCGGTAATTCTAATTTTGCCTTGCCTTGTGATCTTTGTTGCCCTTTGAAGCATGTGATCTCTGTGACCTACTCTCTGTTCGTACACCCCCTCCCCTTTTAAAATCCCTAATAAAAACTTGCTGGTTTTGCAGCTCGGGGTCATCATCATGGTCCTATCAATATGTGATGACACCCCCAGAGGCCCAGCTGAAAATTTCTCTTTGTATTCTTTCTCTTTATTTCTCAGACCTGCCTACACTTAGGGAAAATAGAAGGAACCTACATTGAAATATTGGGGGCTGGTTCCCCTGATACCAATTTTATACACCAAAAAGGGGAAGGGGACTTAGAGGTTCAAGCAGCTTTGTCCAGGTGCTGGAAACTGACAGGGTGGGATTGAACTCAAATCACCTTCCACCTGAGACATACTTCCCTTGAAGGTGGTGTGCAAGATGACAGTTAGTGGTGCATAAACAGGTATTTATTTATTTATTTATTTATTTATTTATTTATGGCAGGGTCTTGTTGTGTTGCCCCAGCTGGAGTGCAGTGGCATGATCATGACTCACTGCGGCCTTGACCTTCTGGGCTCAAGCGATCCTCCCACCTCAGGCTCCTGAGTAGCTGGGACTACAGGTGCATGCCACCACACCAGTCTAATTTATATATATATATTTTTTTTTTTTGTAGAAACCAGGCTCTCCCTATGTTGCCCAGGCTGGCCTAGAACTCCAGAGCTCAAGTGATCTCCCCACCTATTCCTCTCAAACTGCTGGGGTTACAGGTGTGTGTCACCATGCTGGGCCATGAGAAACAATTTTTATTTTATTTTTAGAGATGGGGTTTTGCTTTGTTGCCCATACTGGTCTTGAACTCCTGGGCTCAAGTGATCTGCCCTCCTCAGCTTCCCAAAGTGCTGGGATTACAGGCATGAGCCACTGCACCTGGCTGAGAAACTTTTATTTTAATAATGTATTTTTTATTGTGGTAAAATATATGTAAGATGAAGTTTACCACCTTAACTATATTTAGGTATATGCTTTAGTAGTGTTAAGTACATTCACAATGTTGTGCAAACATCACCATCATTCAGCTCCAGAATGTTTTCATCTTCCCAAGCAAAAGCTCTGTACCCACTTAACAGTACCTTCCCATTCCTCCTCCTCCTCCCAGGCCCTGACCATCACCATTCAACTGTCTGTCTCCACACCTTTCACTACTCTAGGCAGCTCATATAAGTGGAATAATAGTTTGGACTCTTTATGATTAGCTTATTTCACTTAGCATTACGTCTTCAAGGTTCATCCATGTTGTAAAATGTGCCAAAATTCCCTTCCTTTTTAAGGCTGTGTATTATTCTATCATATATATATACAGTAGAATATTATATATATACACATACAGACCACATTTTATTTATCCATTGATGGACATTTGGGTTGCGTCCAACTTTTGGCTATCAGGAATAATGCTGCTATGAACACGGGTGTACAAATGTCTGTTTTGAGTCCCTGCCTTCAGTTATTTTGTGTATATTCCCAGAAGTGGAATTGCTGGATTATATTGTAATTTTATTTTTAATTTTTTGAAAAAGCACCATACTGGTTTCAACAGTGGCTACAGCATTTTACATTCCCACCAGCCATGCACAAGGGTTTCAATTTCTCCACACCCTAGCCAAAACTTGTCATTTTATTTATTTTTTTTTTGAGAGGGGGTCTTCATCTGTTGCCCAGGTTGGAGGAGTGCAGTGACACAATTTCAGCTCACTTGCAGCCTCGATCTTCCAGGCAATCTGCCCATCTCTCAGCCTCCTGAGTAGGTGGGACTACAGGTGGGAGCCACCATACCTGGTTAATTTTTGTATTTTTGTTTTTTTGTAGAGACGAGGTCTTGCCATGTTGCCCAAGCTGGTCTCAAACTCCTACACTCAAGTGATCCACTCAGCTTAGCCTCACGAAGCTCTGAGATTTCAGGCATGAGCCACCCACCATGCCCGGTTTTTTTTTTTTTTTTTTTTTTTTTTTTTGAGACGGAGTCTCACTCTGTCGTCCAGGCTGGAGTGCAGTGGCACGATCTTGGCTCACTGCAACCTCTGCCTCCTGAGTTCAAGCGATTCTCCTGCTTCAGCTTCCCAAGTGCTGGGATTACAGGCCTGCACCACCACACCTAAGTTTTGTATTTTTAGTAGAGACGGGGTTTCACCATGTTGGCCAGGTCTTGAACTCCTGGACTCAAGTGATCTCCCTACCTCAGCCTCCCAAAGTGCTGGGATTACAGGCATAAGCCACAGTGCCTGGTCACTGTTTTTTTTTCTTTTTGATAATAGCCATCCTAATGGGTGTGAAGTGGTATCTCAATACGGGTTTGATTAGCATTTCCCTAATAACTGATATCTTCATGTGCTTATTGGCTATTTGTGTATCTTCTTTTGAGAACTGTCTATTCAAGTTATTTGTCTATTTTTCTGTTTTGATTCTTCTTTGAGACAGGGTCTCACTTTGTTACCTCAGATAGAGTACAGTGGTGAGATCATGGTTCACTGCAGCCTCAAACTCCTGACATCAAGTGATCCTCCCACCTCAGCCTCTCTAGCAAGAGGCTAATTTTTTGCTTTTTGGAGAGACAGGGTCTTGCTCTCTTGCCCATGCTGGTATTTGCCCATTTTTCAATCAGGTTTGTTGTTGTTGTTGTTGAGTTGTAGGCATTCTTTTTTTTTTTTTTGAGATGGAGTCTCGCTCTGTCATCCAGGCTGGAGTGTGGTGGCGCAATCTTGGCTCACTGCAACCTCCACCTCCCAGGTTCAAGCAATTCTCCCGCCTCAGCCTCCTGAGTAGCTGGGACTACAGGCACATACCACCACGCCTGACTAATTTTTGTATTTTTAGTAGAGATGAGGTTTCACCATATTGGCCAGGATGGTCTCGATCTCCTGACCTCGTGATCCACCCGCCTTGGCTTCCCAAAGTGCTGGGATTATAGGAATGAGCCACCGCACCCGGCCAGGTATTCTTTATATAATCTGGATATTAACTCCTTATCAGATATACTATTTGAAAATATTTTCCCCATTTCCTGGGCTGCCTTTTCACTGGATTAATAGTGTCCTTTAATGTACAAAATTTTAAATTTTGATATAGTCCAAATTATCTATTTTTTTTCTTTTGTGGACTGTGCTTTTGGTGTCATATGCAAGAATCCAATATCATGAAGTTTTCCCATATTTTCTTTACTTTTCTTTTTTTTTTTTTTTTTTTGAGACAGAGTCTCACTCTGTCACCCAGGCTGGAGTGCAGTGGTGCGGTCTCGGCTTACTGCAACCTCTGCCTCCCAGGTTCAAGAGATCCTCCTGCCTCAGCCTCCCGAGTAGCTGGGACTACAGGCACGTGCTGCCGCCACCACGCCTGGCTAATTTTTTGTATTTTAGTAGAGACAGGGTTTCACCATGGTGGCCAGGCTGGTCTCGATCTCCTGACCTCGTGATCCACCCGCCTTGGCCTCCCAAAGTGCTGGAATTACAGGCTGGAGCCACTGTGCCTGGCCAATTTTTCTTTCTTTTTTTTTGAGATAGAGTTTTGTTTTGTCGCCTAGGCCTGGAGTGCAGTGGTGTGATCTTGACTCATTGCAACCTACGCCTCTAGGGTTTAAGCAATTCTCATGCCTCAGCCTCCCAAAAAGCTGGGATTACAGGCATGCACCATCATGCCTGGCTAATTTTTGTATTTTTAGCAGAGACAGGGTTTTGCCATGTTGGCCAGCTGGTCTTGAACTCCTGGCCTCAGACAATCCACCTGTCTTGGCCTTCCAAAGTGCTGGGATTACAGCATAAGTCACTGTGACTGACCTCCCATATTTTCTTCTAATAATTAATCTATTTAACATATTAAAATAGTGAGCATTCAAACCATCACTTTATAGATGTCACATATTATTATTTTTTTTTTTTACTTTTTTTTTATTAATTTTTTTGCATACAAAAACAATAAACATTTTCTAAAAATACATACAAACAAAAAGATGCATATCAAACATATTAGGAAGGTTGCACATGGGAAGTCGGGGAATAGAAATGGGGGGTGGGAGTTAAAATAAATGAGAGAGGGACTTTATATGGATCAGTGATAATAACTCAATCATCTATTTGACAAAGAAGAGGGAGAAGGAAGAGGAAGAAAAAGAAAGTGGGATAAAGGATCAGAAAGGGAGGAAAATAGAAAAAATTAGAGTATGACTCCAGGGTAGACCTGTTTTGTTGTCACTGAGTTGGTTGGTTGGTTTGTCTGTTGTATTCTTCATGTTTCGCCAAGTTGGCCAGACTGGTCTCGAACTCCTAGCCCGAAGTGATCAACCCGCCTCACCCCCCAGAGTGCCAGGACCACAGGCGTGAGCCACCACGTCCAGCCCCCACATTGCTTCTGGCCTCCGTGGTAGACCTCCCAGACGGAGCGGCCAGGCGGAGGAGCTCCTCACTTCTACCCAGACACGGGGCGGCCGGGCAGAGGAGCTCCTCACTTCCCAGACGGGGCGGCCAGGCAGAGACGCTCCTCACTTCTTCCCAGACGATAGGTGGCCGGGCAGAGGCGCTCCTCACTTCCCAGACGATGGGTGGCCCGGCAGAGGCGCTCCTCACCTCCCAGACGATGGGTGGCCGGGCAGAGGCACTCCTCACTTCCCAGATGGGGCGGCCGGGCAGAGGCACTCCTCACCTCCCAGACGATGGGTGGCCGGGCAGAGGCGCTCCTCACCTCCCAGACGATGGGTGGCCGGGCAGAGGCACTCCTCACTTCCCAGATGGGGCGGCCGGGCAGAGGCGCTCCTCACCTCCCAGACTATGGGTGGCCGGGCAGAGGCGCTCCTCACCTCCCAGACGATGGGAGGCCGGGCAGAGGCGCTCCTCACTTCTTCCCGGACGGGGCGGCCGGGCAGAGGCGCTCCTCACTTCTTCCCGGACGGGGCGGCCGGGCAGAGGCGCTCCTCACTTCCCAGACGGGGCGGCCGGGCAGAGGCGCTCCTCACTTCTTCCCGGACGGGGCGGCCGGGCAGAGGCGCTCCTCAGTTCCTCCCGGACGGGGTGGCCGGGCAGAGGCGCTCCTCACCTCCCAGACGATGGGAGGCCGGGCAGAGGCGCTCCTCACTTCTTCCCGGACGGGGCGGCCGGGCAGAGGCGCTCCTCACTTCTTCCCGGACAGGGCGGCCGGGCAGAGGCGCTCCTCAGTTCCTCCCGGACGGGGTGGCCGGGCAGAGGCGCTCCTCACTTCTTCCCGGACGGGGCGCCCGGGCAGAGGCGCTCCTCACTTCTTCCCAGACGGGGCGGCCGGGCAGAGGCGCTCCTCACTTCTTCCCAGATGGGGCGGCCGGGCAGAGGCGCTCCTCACTTCCTCCTGGACGGGGTGGCCGGGCAGAGGCGCTCCTCACCTCCCAGATGATGGGAGGCCGGGCAGAGGCGCTCCTCACTTCTTCCCAGACGGGGCGCCCGGGCAGAGGCGCTCCTCATTTCTTCCCGGACGGGGCGACCGGGCAGAGGCGCTCCTCACTTCCCAGACAGGGCGGCCGGGCAGAGGCGCTCCTCACTTCTTCCCGGATGGGGCGCCCAAGCAGAGGCGCTCCTCACTTCTTCCTGGACGGGGCGGCCGGGCAGAGGCGCTCCTCACTTCTTCCCGGACGGGGCGGCCGGGCAGAGGCGCTCCTCACTTCTTCCCGGACGGGGCGGCCGGGCAGAGGCGCTCCTCACTTCTTCCCGGACGGGGCGGCCGGGCAGAGGCGCTCCTCACCTCCCAGACGATGGGTGGCCGGGCAGAGGCGCTCCTCACTTCCCAGACGGGACGGCCGGACAGAGGCGCTCCTCACTTCCCAGACGGGGTGGCCGGGCAGAGGCGCTCCTCAGTTCCCAGACGGTGGGTGGCCGGGCAGAGGCGCTCCTCACTTCCCAGAAGATGGGTGGCCGGGCAGAGGCGCTCCTCACCTCCCAGACGATGGGTGGCCGGGCAGAGGCGCTCCTCACCTCCCAGACGATGGGTGGCCGGGCAGAGGCGCTCCTCACTTCCCAGATGGGGCGGCCGGGCAGAGGCGCTCCTCACTTCCCAGACGATGGGTGGCCGGGCAGAGGCGTTCTTCACCTCCCAGACGATGGGTGGCCGGGCAGAGGCGCTCCTCACCTCCCAGACGATGGGTGGCCGGGCAGAGGCGCTCCTCACCTCCCAGACGATGGGTGGCCGGGCAGAGGCGCTCCTCACCTCCCAGAAGAGGCGGCCGGGCAGAGGCGCTCCTCACTTCTTCCCAGATGGGGCGGCCGGGCAGAGGCGCTCCTCACTTCTTCCCGGACGGGGCGGCCGGGCAGAGGCGCTCCTCACCTCCCAGACGATGGGAGGCCGGGCAGAGGCGCTCCTCACTTCTTCCCGGACGGGGCGGCCGGGCAGAGGCGCTCCTCACTTCTTCCCGGACGGGGCGGCCGGGCAGAGGCGCTCCTCACTTCTTCCCGGACGGGGCGGCCGGGCAGAGGCGCTCCTCACTTCTTCCCGGACGGGGCGGCCGGGCAGAGGCGCTCCTCACTTGTTCCCGGACGGGGCGGTCGGGCAGAGGCGCTCCTCACTTCTTCCTGGACGGGGCGGCCGGGCAGAGGCGCTCCTCACCTCCCAGACGATGGGTGGCCGGGCAGAGGCGCTCCTCACTTCCCAGACGGGGCGGCCGGGCAGAGGCGCTCCTCAGTTCCCAGACGGTGGGTGGCCGGGCAGAGGCGCTCCTCACTTCCCAGACGGTGGGTGGCCGGGCAGAGGCGCTCCTCACTTCCCAGACGGTGGGTGGCCGGGCAGAGGCGCTCCTCACTTCCCAGACGGTGGGTGGCCGGGCAGAGGCGCTCCTCACTTACCAGACGGTGGGTGGCCCGGCAGAGGCGCTCCTCACTTCCCAGACGGTGGGTGGCCGGGCAGAGGCGCTCCTCACTTCCCAGACGGTGGGTGGCCGGGCAGAGGCGCTCCTCACTTCCCAGACGGTGGGCGGCCGGGCAGAGGCGCTCCTCACTTCCCAGATGGGGCGGCGGCCGGGCAGGGGCTGCAATCCCAGCACCCTGGTAGGCCAAGGTAGGTGGCTGGGGGGCGGGGGCTGCCGCGAGGCCAGACCACGCCACCGCACTCCAGCCCGGGCAACACCGAGCACTGGGTGAGCGAGACTCCGTCTGTAGTCCCAGTACCTCGGGAGGCTGAGGCGGGCAGAGCACTCGGCGTCAGGAGCTGGCGACCAGCGTGGCCAAGATGGCGAACGCGTGCCTGCAGCGAAAGGAGAAAAGGCAGGCGGTGGCGCGCGCCGGCAGACCCAGGCAGTCCGCGGCGTGGGCAGCAGCAAGCCGAGTAGATTGCAGCCTGGGCCAGAGAGGGAAAAGAAGAAAGAAAGAAAGAAAAGAAAGGAAGGAAGGAAGGAAGGAAGGAAGGAAGGAAGGAAGGAAGGAAGGAAATATTAAAACATATTATTTTTAAAGTTTTTGAAACTTAAGATATTGAGAATTTAAATAAATATACTATGTAAATAATAGGAGAGGTTTAGCATACATCTTGCAGTTACTACCCAAGTGACTGATGCTTGGTAAATACTGTGCTAAGCTAAACTGCATCCTTCTAAATATACCTATTGCTGTATCTTATTCCTAGGCTAAGTAGTCCCCCCCAGTACCGAATGGTTGCCTCGTGCATCCATTTAAGAAAGACAGCAGACCAAAACTGGAGTCACTAAATGCTAAGGATCCATGCCACCAAACTGAAATCTGGGTTGCTTACTTGTAAGATCTTCTGAGAAATCAGGAGAGAGATGAAAGCCAAATTACATTACACCAAGATTTCGCTTACACCTCTATAAGGAAAGTAATCTTGAAATGGCTGATCTGCTATTTGTTCATTCTTCCTGCTTTCCTCCACTTTTTCCTGCCTATCAAACTCACCCACTCGGTCCTCACTGGAGCACCTTTCTATGTTGTAGACTGCCTGGTGCATGCAATGTTAATAAAAGCCAATCAGATCTTTGAAACTAAATTTGTTGAAGTTTTGTTCTTATACACATCTGAAAAGCAGCCATAAGTATAAAGGCCAGTGATATAAAAAATGGGTAACAAAGCAAGTCATCTAAACTGCAAGACAAGCATTTTTAGAGGCCTACAACATACCTTATTTTCAATTCTGAAATGCAGAAAGTCCTCCAAATTAGTTTGTCCCCACGCTTGGAGTAAACTCATTTGAACTGATAAGAGACTATTTACAACCTTTATTTATTTATTGTGTTTATTTTATTTGAGACAGGGTCTCACTCTATTGCCCAGGCTGGAGTGCTGTGGTGTGATCACAGCTAACTCACTGCAGCCTCAACCTTCCAGGCCCAAGCAATCTTCCCACCTCAGCCTTCTGAGTAGCTGGGACTACAGGTGGGTGCCATAGTGCCCGGCTAATTTTGTTATTTTTGGGGGTCTCACTGTGTTGCTGAGGCTGGTCTCAAACTCCTGGGTTCAAACAATCCTCCCTCTTTGGCCTTCCAAAGTACTGGGATTACAAGCATGAGCCACTGTGCCTGGCCCTATTTACAACCTTTATATATCCCACTTAGGGTGAATATTTGTGAATACTCACACATTTCTGCTATAGAAACATTGTTTGACTATGGGGGCATACAATATATCTCACCTTTTTTAAACATTCAAAAAATTCTGAATTTCACAAACACATCTGGCCTGAAAGGTTTTTGATAAGGGACTGTGAATCGGTGGCATAATTAGTCTTAGAAGTACTAACTAATAGGAGAAATACAACATTTGTTGAGTACTTAGTTTGTGCCCAGCATTGTTCTAAGTATCTTCTATGTAAATGCCTCATGTAATCCTCACAATCTCTATGCTTTATCATCCTATCCTTTATAAATGAGGAAACTGAGTGAGATTAACTATTTAATTTGCTGAGGATCATGCAGCAAATAGCCCGAAGAGGGATTCATGCGTTTCACTATAATGGTTAAGAACAGAGCTTTGTCAAAGGATACCTTCAACTGCAGCAGAATGATGGACTCAAATCACAGAGACACGACAAAGTGACCAGTAGTCAGTTGTGGGTTGGTTCAGAGGCTCAGGCTGTTCTGGCCCTAGGTGCTTTCCTGCTTTCCTAGAGTTCCCACCAGCTGCCCTCATGGTGACAAAAAGGCTGCCGCAGCGCCAGGAAACTTACACTGGGCAAGGACAACAGGAAGAAAACAGTCCCCACCCACCCAACTCCCTTTTTAACTAGAAGATCTTTCCCAAAACTCTGCCTCAACAGACCTCGCTTACTTCTCCCTGGCCCGTACTAGGTCATGTGCCCATTGCTAGCCAATCGGTGGCAACGGATTGGCCCCGTTTTAATTTATCCAAAAAAGGCGCCGGTCTGGGCTGTTTGGAGCAGTCAAGGAAGCTCCGTGCTAAGGCAGGAGGGGCCTGGACATGCGGCTGCAGGAGTCCGGGCCTCGGTGCCCTACGATGAAGGCTCAGTGGTGCGCAGCACCGCGCCGGGCCAGAGACTGAGCCGCCGACGGCTGTTCAGGGTTGGTTGGCTGAACCCCCGGCAGGGGCCAAGCGGAGCGAACATCACCGCGACAACCCCCTCCGGAGCACACGCTCCCGACAGTAGCTGCGCTTTTCCTATTCAGCACAACCCAAAGGCCCCGGCAGCTCAGCACCTGCGACTTCCTAGTGCTCTCCAGCCTACGGAGGAGCAGAAGTGCTTCCGGGGCCTCCCAACCAGCAGCCACCAGCCACCACTGCCGTGCGCCGCGCGGGGCTGGCCTGAAGGCTCTGCGTCTTCCCACCGCTGCAACAGCCTCTCCCACCCGGAAGCGAAACAGCCTTGTGGACCACAACTCCCAGAAACACCCGCTGTCTCGCTCAAGTTAATTGGCCCGCTGGCCATCTATTAGCCAACCAGCCACAGGCAGACGGCTCCCCACGAGGCCTAATAACCAATCATAAGACAGAGGAGGCGGGCACTCCTCCTGCCGATCCACAGGCTGTTGTCAAAAGTTTGGCGGGATCCTGAAAGAATGCTTTCTTTAGAGCCCCACGGCTGCTCCTGGGAAGGGAGAAGCGACAAGCAGGGATATGCAGGGACCTCTCTGCGAAGTAATGACTTGGGGCAGACGGACAACGCCCACAGCGTCCCAATAGTCTCATAAGACTCTGTTCTCTGCTACTCCTGCCTGCGGTCCTCGCCTTGGTGCTCTCGCGCTTCCCGCGGCGTCCCGCCCCTCCGTCTCCTTATTGGCTCCCCAGGGCCTTGTGCGGAAGAGGGCGTGGTGCGCGGGCCTCGGCCAGGCCTGAGAGGCCGGGAGGGTTTGACCCTGGGGCTTCATGGACAGCTTAGCGCTCGGCCGCTGGCGACGGCGGAGGGCGGAGGATCTGCAGGTTCCGGGGGACGTGGTGAGCCCCCGGGGCCTGGACGTTAGGGACGGGAGGGCGGATGGCCCCTGGGCGGGTTCCCACCGCGCCTCGTGTTTGCCGGCGGGGCCCTGCCTGTGAGGAGGCCTGGCCCAGGACACTCGCACGCGCGCGCACCTCCCTGGGAGGGCGTGCCTGGCTGGGCGTGGCCTGTTAGGGCTGGGTTGTGACACCGCCCTCCCGGTTTCGCGCCTGCGCGGACGCGCGCGGAGCTCGGGCACCTTCCTGACCCACACGCTCACTGGGGCTCAGACCCAGGCTCCCTAAAACATGGGCCGGGACTCACCGCAGGCCCTCGGGTGCTTGGTATCCGTGTCATGTGTTCTACTGCCGTCTACACTTGACTGTTTCTGAGTCTCGTTCACTGAGCGCCTGCCGCGTGCCAGGCCCAGGGCTGGGTGTTCGGGGACGGGTACGTGGGGAGCGAACACGCGCAGAAAATTACCCGGCATTGAGCGTGTTAGTGCTTCTTGGGCTGAGTCCATTAACTGATGAGAAGAGGGTAAGATGAGATGGTAATGGGGAGACTTGCACAAGATCCCAGGGTGGGTGGGTAAGTCAGGTATGTGTGAGACTTGAAGGATGAACGGGGTAGACAGGATGGGAGCTGACAAAAAACAGTGTTGGAGGAAGGAGCTTAGCGTCCTAGGGGAACGGAAAGAAGTACTGCAGGATTGGAGCTGGAAGACAGAGCTGCTTGGCATTACTGTATTTTATCTTCTACCTCTGCTTGCAAATTGGCCGGTTCTTACTCAACCTCATTTATTTCAAAGTTCCTTGCTAAGGGCAGTAGTGAGCAGCCAGCATACCGCATATTTACTTTTTTTTTTTTTTTTCTTCTAGAGCTACACAGGCTTGGTAAGTGCAGGATCCGTCTTCCGGCACTTAAAAAATGCAGGCAGCATTTTTTAAGATGTATTTACTGCGCAGCGGGAATGACTAGCTTTCTACCCTGCACCATCTCTTTCCTCACCACCCACTGCCGGGCCGTGAAGCCAGTACCACTTAGGTTTCTGTCACAGCCGCACCCCTCCTTCAGGTACCAATTGTTATATTACTAGGGTGCAGGTTACCCCAGTAATATAGTAATAATATGGTATAGTAATGTAGTGTAGTAATAGTATAGTACAGTAATATAGCAAGTTAGGGTACTTTTGTAACCAAGAGCCTTCAAAGCACGCTGGCCCTAACAAGATGGAAGTTTGATTCTCCTGCATAGAACAGCATGGAGGTGAGCAGTCCAGTGGGGTGGAACCCAGGGTCACTAAATATAGGCATAGGCCTGGTGGCACCCAGATCAGGGGACATGCAGGGACCTAGGTTCCTTCCCCTCACACCATCCCCTGGGTGTTACCCTCCTCTGCATAGCCAAGGGTGGCTCACCACTACTGTGCTACCAGACGGCAGGAGAACAAACAGAAAAGTGACATGATTATGCTGATGTGTTGAGACCTTACTCCACTGCCCGGGAAAATGAAAGGTGTGATCAGGGTGCAGGCAGGGAGGCAAGGCTTGTGGCTACAGTAGTATGTCAGAGGAGAAGTGGCAGAGGCTTGCACAAGAGAGGGCAGTGGGGTAGTGACACTAGACAGACGTGACTGTGTATTTAGAGGGAGAGCAGACAGTCTCACTGATGGAGTGGCAATGGCAGGGTAATGTGAAGGGCGGAGTCCAGGGTGATGCCGGGGTTGACTTGAGTCCTAGGAGGGCAGTACTGCTGTTCCTTGAGAGAAGAGTGGTGTGGAGGCAATGAAGAGCTCCTGTTAGGCTGTGCTGTGTTTTCTGCGACTTTGAGACATTTAGTGGAGACACGGCAAATACTGCTAGTGATTGAATGGTTATCATGTGGATTATCTGAATTTTTTTAATCAACTAAAATTTATTTAATTAAGCATAAAGTTACTTTCACATTTGTCTACATCTACAGTAAATACAGTTGTTGGCATAAAGACACAGCCTTTAGAATTTAAAGCCTCTCACCTGCAGGATTACATATGTAAAACTCCCACTGTTGTTTCTATAATAGTGGATTAATCAAATTAAAATAGTTACACTATCTAGAATAAAATACAATGGAAATAATTTACTCATAAGATTCATATTTAAATAATCCTTATTTACAAAATACTATCCTAAGAATTATAATTCCATTAAGTTTCAATTTGAGCAAAAGTGTAATCACTTAAGTAACAGCAGTTACTTAACATGAGATCAGTCAGAATTACTTTTGAAGAGAGCAAAAATATTGTCAGGTGTCTTGCTGCGGTTTTGGATGTTCAGTAGCAGGCTCATTTGAAGGCAGAATCAGCCCTGAAGGGAACTCACTTAAACCTTCAGAATGTGGGGGTTGGGGGGAAAAATCCAGGTCTTGAGGGGAAGGTAAGGAGGAAAACCCCTCGGTGGATAGACGTTTCTGATTGCAAATGGAGCGTGTGGTGGACCTGGGAAATCCCTTGGTGGACAATAACCTCGAGAAGCTCCAAACCTGGTTCCTGGAGGAGGTGGGGGGAAAGGAGGTCCTCTTCTCATGAACAGGCCCCTTGTATCCACTGGAAACAATGGGCCTCTGATTGGGGCAAGAGGTGGAGGAACAAAGCCAGGGCCAGTTGCTTCATTTTCAGCAGGGAGAGATGAATCAGGCATATTTAAATTACCAAGATCATCTTTGGTGTCATTTCTACTGGATTCCATTTCTGAAGGCATTGACCCACCCATTTTATCCAAAGGAGGCGTATTAAAACTTCTGAGTTCTGCTGCTCCAGACAGTCTAGCAGAGTTAGAATAAAATCTGTCTTGCCTTTGTGGAGGAAGAGCTGAATCAAGATATGATTGCCCTGGTGGAGGAAACATCATCCTACAGTCCTATTCCCTCAGAGGTGACAGGGACCCAGTGTCAGAAGGAGACCTGTGAGGATCGGTTAACCTCTCACAGCTTGATTCTCCTCTTTCCTTGGTAATCTGGTGGTCCAGAGGATTCCCTGGGCCTCTTGAGCCTCTTCCTTCTCCCCCTGGAGGCAAAGGTGAGAGTCTGAGTGGACCCTCCAACAGAGTTGCGGGAGAGAGAAAAGCTCTCGTTTCAGATGAAGGCCAACCCAATGATGAGGGACCATATGGGGAATGCTCTCTGCCAAATGCTGTATTTGGAACATCAAGTACATAAGGACCTTTTTCTAAAAGTTCAAATTTAAACTCTGTTTCAGTTAATTTTTGTCTGTTGTGAGCATTTTCTTTCCTTAAATCATTGAGGTTTCTTTCAGCGGTCCAAGCTGCCAACCAATTATGATGTGCTTTTTTCCCATGGGAAATAACCTGCTGTTGATAATAATGAATAGTTATCTCCAATTCTTCTTCAAGATCTTTGGCTTGCTGTCTGTAGGTCTCCAGCTCTTTAGTGGCATGGCTGATCTTTTTGTCTACCTTAGAAAGTTTCTCTTCTTTCTCTAACTGGTTATTTTCCTCTACTGTTAATTTCCTGTAGAGTTTCATTTCATTTTCTTGATATGATTCAGTCATTACTTTTAAGTTTCTGTTGAAGCTTCTGATTCTCACTTTCAAAATGTGTGTTTTCTGACTGCAAAGATGCTTGTTCAGTCCAAAGATTTTTAATATGCTCTGTAAGCTCTTCCTTTGTTTTATCAATTTCAGATAGCTGGATGTAAATTTGCTTTCTTTCTCCTTCTAAGGTTTTTAAAGAAGCATTTAACTTAGCAGCATGAATCAGTTTCTTCAAAGCTCCTTTTGGAGGATCATCTAAGTAAGCACCATCTTCTGATTCACTGTTCACTTCTAATTCTAAGTTATCATCATCCGTTACGTCTTCTCTAAGCCTAGCAGCCCGATCTTTCATCTTTAGCAAGCGTTCAGTCAGAGTCTTGATGCGATTTGCTTTATCATTTAGAACTTGTTCTGCATGTACTTTGGAGTCTTCACATGTTATTTTCTGTTTATTAAGTTCACTCACTTGTTCGTTCCATACTTCAGCTTCTTGGAAAAGCTGTTTCTGGCTTTCCTGAAGTTGAGAATTTTCATTCAAAGCATCTTTTATTGCTATCTTCAGTTGTTTTTCAGTCATTTGAAATCCCTTGAAGATCATTTTGGCTTCAGCTACTTGTGATTTGAGGGATTTTGACTTATCTGCTAGAGGCTGTATCCTTTTTGAAATATCCGCCATCAATTCATTTTGTTGAGAATGTTTAGATTTCTCTTCTTTTAACTCTTTTTCTAGACAGAGGATTTCATGCTCAAGTTCAGAACTGGACCTGTTCAGCTTTTCACAGGTTGCCTCCAAACTTCGTGCTTCTGCTGCCGCCTTCTCAAAGCTGGCGTCCTCTAAAGATGACGCTACTTCATAGTCTTCATACTCTTTTTGAACAAGGCTAAATTTTTCAAGTAGTCTACATTTTTCTTCAATTAGTCCAGAAAGCATTATAGCAAGCTTTTTCTCTCTTCCCACGTAAAGCTGACTCATAACCGATCTAAAACTTCTCCACAGAAAAAGGAGAACAGCAA
This sequence comes from Symphalangus syndactylus, assembly GCF_028878055.3. Classification (NCBI taxonomy): domain Eukaryota; kingdom Metazoa; phylum Chordata; class Mammalia; order Primates; family Hylobatidae; genus Symphalangus; species Symphalangus syndactylus. The sequence goes on from NC_072424.2 coordinate 8,336,325, forward strand.
AAAATGCAGCAACAGCTGCACATATCACCAATTCCCATGGAAAACCATGAGGATTCGAATCCAGTCTCATACTTTCAGGCAGTGCTGCCGCAACCCTGCGTAGCTCCCCCAGGACCAGCCCCAAGTACCGCGGAGGGGTAGCCCCTGGCTCCTCCATAGCGCCAAGGCTGCTCTGGCGGTCGCCGCAGTAACCCCGGCCACAACAAGCAGCGGAGAACTGGCAGCCTTCCTTCCACCCGGAACCCGAATCCGCAGCCGGCAACCGGAGCGGACCATTGTGGAGCCGGCTGCGCGGGGGGAGCTGGGGGATGCTCACAGGCCCACTCTGCCCACCCCAGCCCCCTTGTTACACTACATCCTGAGGTAGCACATGTTGGACCCGCGCAAGCCCCACGCCTCGATTTGGTTTTGGCCAGGCAGCCGTGGGGAGGTGGGGAGTTTTTTGTTTGTTTGTTTGTTTGTTTTTTTGTGGAGGGGGGACGGAGTCTCACTCTGTCGCCCAGGCCGGAGTGCGGTGGCATAATCTTGCCTCACTGCAACCTCTGCCTCCCGGGTTGAAGCGATTCTCCTGCCTCACCCTCCAGAGTAGCTAGAATTACAGGTGCCCACCACCATGCCCAGCTAACTTTTGTATTTTTAGTAGAGATGAGGTTTCACCATGTTGGCCAGACTGGTCTTGAACTCCTGACCTCAGGTGATCCGCCTGCCTCAGCCTCCCAAAGTGCTGGGATTACAGGTGTGAGACACCGTGCCCATCCTGGATTATCTGAATTTATAGCACAACACTGCTAAATTATTCCCATGATACAAAGGAGGCAACTGAAACACAGAGGGGGTAATTAACTGGCCTAAGGATACACAGCTAGTAAATGGTGGAACCAGGTCTTAAATCCAAGCCATCTGGCTCCAGAGCCTGCCCTCTTAACCACAGGGCTACACAGCTTCCCATGTGGCATTTGTGGAACTAAAATACAAAGCAGGCTGGGCGCAATGGCTCATGCCTGTTATCCCAGCACTGTGGGAGGCCAAGGCAGGCTGATCACTTGAGGTCGGGAGTTCCAGATCAGCCCGGCCAACATGGTGAAACCCTGTCTCTACTAAAAATACAAACATTAGCTGGGCTTGGTGGCACGCGCCTGTGATCCCAGCTACTCGGGAGGCTGAGACAGGAGGATTGCATGAACTCGTGAGGCAGAGGTTGCAGTGAGCCGAGGTCACAGCACTGCATTCCAGCCTGGACGAAAGAGTGAGACTCTGTCTCAAATAAAAAAGTAAAAATAAAATATACCCACAAAGCTTCACAATGAAGTCCTAAATTGGCCATCATAAAATGATGAAAAGTGTGATGCTGTGGGCTGTCAGGGAAGGGGAGCTAGAGGTCATTATTGATCAGAGCGAACAGGGAAGGTTTAATGGAAGACACCCTGAATGATCTATCAGGTTGGAATTGCTGAAATTGAGTGCCAGGCTTCAGGTTGCAATACTTCTTGACTGTTACCAAAGAATAATGAGTTGGGTATCTTATTGGCATGGTGTATATTGCCTCTTAATTTGATAAAGTTTTGTTTATGTTGTATCGTGTCCTAGTCTTTGATTTAATAATCCAGATTGAGTTCAATAAAGTATCCAAGTTCTACCAAGTTTTCTGTCCTCTCTCTGCCTCTCTGTGTATTTCTCTCTCACAGGCGTCTCCAGAATTTGGTTACTGAGGAACGGTAACTAGTTTCTTACTTCTGTTCACAGCCTAGAGGCTCTATACTCTGCACATAACCACCAGCAAAGTTTTGGAAAACACAGCAGCCAGGACCCATCTCTGTAGTGACTTTGCAGGTGATTCTCGGGCAGGGCCAGAGTGAAGCACCTCTGCTGTGATGTGAGTGTCTTATCACTGTGCATTTCCTTGCAGTCCAGTTAGCTAGCGTGGTCACATGTGTCATGGTTCAATGACAGTAGTGTTTTATCGTTTCCATTGGGCAGACATGTTTTGAGCACCTGCTGTGTCTCAAGCCCTGTCCTAGGCACCGGAGGTGAGATGAAGAAAAGATGAGTTGAGGCCTTGCTTACGTTTATCCTGCAACTCATGACGAGGCTTACTCTGCAACTCCAGTGCTCGGCTTTTTACACAGTAAGTGCCCTGCTTACCACACCCTGGCCACACTCATGTGTTTCAGATTGAAAGTTGCCTGCCTAGAATGCCTAAAGCTCCATGTCCACTCAGTCTTTCATCTCTGCTGAGACTCTCCTCCCTAAAGAACTCACTGAAGACCAGGTTTCTTGGGTAGAGCAACATTTTAGATGGCTGGGCTGGAAAATCAAGTTGATATATTTTTTTTTCTGGTGTCATATGGGTTGATTCAAGATCCTTCTTTCTAGCTTTTTTTTTTTTTTCTTTTTGAGACAGAGTCTTGCTCTGTTGCCCAGGTCGCAGTGCAGTGGAGCGGTGATGGCCACTGCAGCCTCCATCTCCTGGGTTCAAGCGATCCTCCTGCCTCAGCCTCCTGAGTAGCTGGGACTACAGGCAAGCATCACCACGCCCAGCTAATTTTTTAAAACTTTTTTGTAGAGACGGGATCTTGCCATGTTGCCCAGGCTGGTCTCAAACTCCTGGGTCAAGTGATCCACCTGCCTTGGACCCCCAAAGTTCTGGGATTACAGGCATGAGCCACTGCACCTGGCCTCATGTACAAGTATATATGTATGTATGTATGTATGTATGTATTTATTTACTTATTGAGACAGAGTTTCGGTCTGTCACCCAGGCTGGAGTACAGCGGTGCCATCTGGGTTCACTGCAACCTGTGCCTCCTGGGTTCAAGTGATTCTTCTGCTTCAGCCTCCCACGTAGCTGGGACTACAGGCATGTGCCAGCGAATTTTTCTAATTTTAGTAGAGATAAAACTAAATACCCAAAGGAAAAGGCAGAGAATAAAAAAATCAAGACTCGGCTGTGCGTGGTAGCTCAACACCTGTAATCCCAGCACTTTGGGAGGCCGAGGCAGGCAGATCACCTGAGGTCGGGAGTTCAAGACCAGTCTGACCAACATGGAGAAACCCTGTCTCTACTAAAAATACAAAATTAGCTGGGCGTAGTGGCGCATGCCTGTAATCTCAGCTACTTGGGAGAATGAGGCAGGAGAATCGCTTGAACCTGGGAGGCAGAGGTTGCGGTGAGCCGAGATCGCGCCATTGCACGCCAGCCTGGGTGGGCAACAAGAGCGAAACACAATCTTTAAAAAAAAAAAAAAAAAAGACTCAATTATAAGTCCATCTATAAGAAACTCACTTTAAATATAAAGATACAATAGATAAAAAAAAGATGCAAAAAAAATCATGCTAATACTGACCAAAAGAAAGGTGGAGTTGCTATATTAATAAAAGACAAAGTCAATTTCAGGGTAAAGAATATTACCATGGATATAAAAGGTGATTTCATAGTGATTTAAAAAGTCAATTCACCAAGAGGACATAAAATTCATCAATGTTTATGCATCTAATAACAGAGCTTCAAAATATATGAAGCAAAAACTGATAGAACTGCAAGGAAAAATAGAAAAATCCACAATTATATTAGTAAGTTTCAGTATCTTCTCACAAAAATTGATAGATATATGAAGAAAATTATTAAGGATATAGAAAATTTAAAGTAAACTACTGGCCAGTGCAGTGGCTCACGCCTTTAATCCCAGCACTTTGGGAGGCCAAGGCAGGCGGATCACTTGAGGTCAGGAGTTTGAGACCAGCCTGGCTAACATGATGAAACCCCATCTCTACTAAGAATACAAAAAATTAGCTGGGTGTGGTGGCAGTCGCCTATAATCCCAGCTACTCAAGAGGCTGAGGTGGGAGAACCACTGGAGGCAGAGGTTGCTGTGAGCTGAGATGGCGCCGCTGCACTTCAGCTTGGGTGGCAGAGTGAGACTGTCTCAAAAAAAAAATAAAAATAAAAATAAAAACTATCAAACCACCTGACTTACTTGAAATTTATAGAACTCTTCACTCAAAAACAACAGAATACAAATTTCCCAAGACTAATTATATTTTGGGCCATAAAGGAAGCCTCAATAAACATAAGCTGGGACTACAGGCACGTGTCACCCCATCCCAGCTAATTTTTGTGTATTCTTGTAGAGACAGATTTTCACCACGTTGTCCAGGCTGGTCTCAAACTCCTGGGCTCAAGCAATCTGCCTGGCTTCAGCCTCCCAAAGTGTTGGGATCACAGGCGTGAGCCACCGTGCCTGGCCTCAATTTTGTTTTCTGCCTAAAGGAATTTTTTTTAAACATTTCTTATAGGACAGGTTTGCTGGTGATAATTTTTTTTAACTTCTATAGTCTGTAAAAGTCTTTTTTTTTTTTTTTTTTTTTTTTTGAGACGGAGTCTCACTCTGTCACCAGGCTGGAGTTGCAGAGAGTTCATTGCAACCACTGTCTCCTGGGTTCAAGAGATTCTCCTGCCTCAGCCTCCCAAGTAGCTGGGACTACAGTTGCCTGCCACCATAGCTAATTTTTGTATTTTTATAGAGATGGGATTTCACCATGTTGGCCAGGATGGTCTCAATCTCCTGACCTCATGATGTGCCCGCCTCCGCCTCCCAAAGTGCTGGGATTACAGGCATGAGCCACCGCGCCTGGCCAAAAAAATCTTAATTTTATCCTTATTTTGAAAGATATTTCCACTATGTGTGGAATTCTAAATTGATAGGTTTTTTTCTTTCAGTAATATAAAAATGTTGCTCCACTGTCTTGCCACAGTTGCTTCCAATGAAAGATCTACGGCCACCCTCTCTCTGTTCCTCAGTGTTGAACACTGGCTGCCTTTAAGGTTGCCCTTGACCTGTGGCTTTGAACTGCTCATCACGTGCTCTCATATAGTTTTCTTCATGATTTTGTGCTCGGGTTATTGAGATTCTTGGATCTCTGGGTTTATAGTTTTCATCAAATTTGGTACATTTTCAGCCTAGATAAATAGACAAGATTTTTTTTTTTTTTTTTTTTTTCCAGACAGAGTCTCTGTTGCCCAGGCTGGAGTGCAGTGGCATGATCTTGGCTCACTGCAACCTCCGCCTCTCAGGTTCGAGTGATTCTTCTGCCTCAGCCTCCCAAGTAGCTGGGATTACAGGTGCGCTCCACCACACCCTGCTAATTTTTTGTATTTTTAGTCGCCACAGGGTTTCACCATGTTGGCCAGGCTGGTCTTGAACTTCTGACCTCAGGTGATCCACCCACCTCAGCTTCCCAAAATGCTGGGATTATAGACGTGAGCCACCATGCCCGGCCTCAGCTATTATAGCTTTCAATATATTTTCTGTCCCTTTTCTCCCCTCTCCTTCTACAACTCCCACTGCACATCTGTTAAGCTTCTTGATAGTTGTCCCACAGTTCCCTCACGCCACGTCTACTTTTAAAAATCTCTTTTCTGTGTTTGATTTCTGATAGTTTCTGCTGCTGTGCCTTCAAGTTCGTGAATCTTTTTTTCTGCAACGTCTAGCCATCCATTAATTACATCCAGTGCATTTTTAATCCCAGACAATATAGCATTTGATTTGGATCTCATAACATTTGATTTTTATCTTTTAAAAAATATCTTCCGTGTTTTGTTTAATATTTTGTACATATACAATTATATTAACTCTTTTAACGTTCTTCTCTGCTAAATTTAACATCTGTGTCTGTTCTTTGCCAGTTTTTGTTTTTGAGACAGAGTCTCCCTCTCTTGCCCAGGCTGGTGTGCAGTAGCTCACTGCAACCTTCGCCTCCCAGGTTCAAGCAATTCTCGTGCCTCAGCCTCCAGAGTAGCTGGGACTACAGGCACGTGCCACCACGCCCGGCTAATTTTTGTATTTTTAGTAGAGATGGGATTTCATCATGTTGGCCAGGCTGGTCTTGAACACCTGACCTCGTCATCCACCCGCCTCAGCCTCCCAAAGTGCTGGGATTACAGGCGTGAGCCACTGTGCCTGGCCCTATTTTGTCCATTTTTGGTCAGTTCATGCAGGAGAGTAAATCTTGTTGGTCCAGTTTGGCCCAAAGAGGAAGCTGGATAATACAGTTTGGGTCAGAGTTTAAAAGAAAATGAAGGCCAGGCTCAGTGGCTGACACCTGTAATCCCAGCGCTTTGGGAGGCTGAGTTGGGTGGATCACAAGGTCAGGAGTTCCAGACCAGCTTGGCCAACATGGTGAAACCCCGTCTCTACAAAAATACAAAAATTAGCCGGGTGTGGTGGCACGTGCCTGTAATCTCAGCTACTCAAGAGCCTGAGGTGGGAGAATCGCTTAAACCCGGGAGGCGGAGGTTGCAGTGAGCCAAGATCGCGCCACTGCATTCCAGCCTGGGTGACAGAGTGAGACTCCGTCTCAAAAAAAAAAAAAAAAGAGAGAAAGAAAAAAAAATTAGGTCCAGCGTGGTGGCTGTAATCCCTGCACTTTGGGAGGCTGAGGCAGACGGATCACTTGAGGTCAGGAGTTCAAGACCAACCTGGGCAACATGGTGAAACCCCCGTCTCCACCAAAAAATAAAAAAATTAGCTGGACATTGTGTCACATGGCTGTAGTCCCCAGCTACGCAGGAGGCTGAGGCAGGAGAATCACTTGAACCCACGAGGCAGAGGTTGCACTGAGCCGAGATCATGCCTCTGCACTCCAGCCAGGCGACAGAGTGAGACCCTATCTCAAAAAAAAATAAAAATAAATAAATAAGCTGGGCGCGGTGGCTCACGCTTGTAATCCCAGCACTTTGGGAGGCTGAGGCGGGCGGATCACGAGGTCAGGATATCGAGACCACAGTGAAACCCTGTCTCTACTAAAAATACAAAAAATTAGCCGGGCGTGGTGGCGGGCGCCTGTAGTCCCAGCTACTAGGAGAGGCTGAGGCAGGAGAATCACTTGAACCCACGAGGCAGAGGTTGCACTGAGCCGAGATCATGCCTCTGCACTCCAGCCAGGCGACAGAGTGAGACTCTATCTCAAAAAATAAATAAATAAAAATAAATAAATAAATACATAAAAATAAAAGAAGATTCAGAGTTAAATTTTCTTGTTTTACCCCATCAGTTGCAGATTTTATAGCTCATCTGCTGAGTAGGATCTTTGCCGTGAGAACTTAGTAAATAACCAGCTGATGATGATGCAACCCCTGACAGAAGCCCTTATTTTGCCTTTCTGTGGTCACTCTTCTCCTTCGAAATAATTATCACCCATTCCTCAAGAAACAAGGTATTTAATTCTCTCACCCATTTTGTATTTTGGAAACAATCTGTTGAGCTATGTTATACTGTTTGTTATACTCAAGTTTAATGAGCTTCCACTATCCTCCCATCTAGATATAGGAAACTGATCGATGATAATTCATCTTTGGTTACAACCCTAATACAGGTGTTCACTCTGCCAGTTATGCCTAGACTCAATCATTTCTTTTTTTTTTGAGATGGAGTCTTGCTCTTTTGCCCAAGCTGGAGTGAAGTGGCATGATCTTGGCTCACTGCAACCTCCGCCCCTGGGTTCAAGTGATTCTCCTGCCTCCGCCTCCCTAGTAGCTGGGATTTTACGGGCGTGCACTACTGCGCCCGGCTAATTTTTGTATTTTTAGTAGAGACGGGGTTTCTCCACGTTGGCCAGGCTGGTCTCGAACTCCTGATCTCAGTGATCCACCCGCCTCGGCCTCCCAAAGTGCTAGGATTACAGGCGTGAGCCACCATGCCCAGCCAATCATTTCTAATTTTTGGCAGGTTTCTTTATATATGACACAGAAAGTCACAATGAGGTTAGGATCGGCAAGGAGGCCATTTTCTGTGGTTAGCCACCTCTTCAGGTATCTGTTATGTCCAGCACTGACCCTGGAAGGACTCTGCCATGGTTTCTGGTTCTTTAATTACAAAGTGCCCAGAACTGAGTGGGGCACATAGTAGGTATTCAGGAAAGGCTTTTTGGTTGACTGACATGTGAGGGTGTGTGTGTGTTTAGCTGAGAATTGGTGAGAGAAGGATTAAGCAAATGCATAAAATTGTTGGTATTTTCAAAACGTCTTTGTTTAGGGAAAATTATAATTAATTTGGGGAAAACGCCATCAGCGTGCCACATGGTCACCCTTCATTATCATCACCTAGCTACTATCTTTTCAGATTGCAGTTACCAAGACCATGTTATTTAGGTTTAGAGTTTTTTTGTTTTTGTTTTCTGAGACAGAGCCTCCCTCTATCATCCAGGCTTGAGTGCAGTGGTGCGATCTCAGCTCACTGCAACCTCTGCCTCTGGGGCTCAAGAGATTCTCATGTCTCAGCCTCCAGAGTAGCTGGGATTACAGGCACATGCCACCATGCCCAGCTAATTTTTGTATTTTAGTAGAGACAGGGTTTCCCTATGTTGGCCAGGCTTGTCTCAAACTCCTGGCCTCAAGTGATCCTCCTGCCTCGGCCTCCCAGAGTGTTGGGATTACAGGTGTGAGCCGCCGTGCCTGGCCAGGTTTAGAGTTTTTTTTTTTTAAGTGTGTAATTAAGTGGTTTTTAGTAAACTTACAGCTGTGTAACTATCACTACCCAGTTTTCATTCTCTTCACTTCAGAAAAATCTCTGGCCATTGGCAGTCACTCTGTTCGCACCCCTAGCTCTAGGCAACCACTGACTGACTATCTGTCTCTGGATTTGCCTTTTCTGGAACTTTCTTGTAAAGGGAGTCATACCTGATAGGGTCTCCTGCAGCTGGCTTCTTTCAGTTTGCATCATGTTTTCAAGGTTCATCCAGATAAAGCATAGATCAGTAGTATGCTCCTTTTTATGGCTGTATAATATTCCATTGTGTGAATAGAACACATTTTGTTTATCCATTCATTTTGGTTATGAATAGTGCAGAAAATTCTGAAAATTCACATAGGTACCGATCTTGTGTGACCATGTCTCTTAGACTGATACTTAGGGCTAGAATTGCTGGTTTCTATGGTAAATTTATTTTTAACTTTCTAAGAAACGGCCAAAATATTTTCTAAAGTGGCTGCACCATTTTACATGCCCACCACCAACACATGAGGGCTCCATTTTGTCTGCATCCTCATATATAGTCATTCTAGTAGATGCGGAACAGTATCTCACTGCAGTTTTTATTTTTACTTTTTTTGTAGAGGTGCAGTCTTGCTATGTTGCCCAGGCTGGTCTCAAACCCTGGCCTCAACCGATCTTCCAAAGTCGGCCTCCCAAAATGCTGGGATTACAGGCATGAGCGCCCATGCCTGGCCATTACTGTAGTATTGATGTTGAACATCTTTTCATATACCTATTTAGCTTTCATATGTCTTTATTGGGGAAATTACTCTTCACATCTTTTGCCACGTTAAAAAAATGTGTTGTCTTCTTGTCAAGTTGAGTTTTTAATATATTCTGGGCTTTGTGGTGTTGTCTGTATTTCCTGAATTTGAAAGTTGGCCTATCTTGCTAGGTTGGGTAAGTTTCTCTGGATAATATCCTGAAGAGGGTTTCCAAGTTGGTTCCATTCTCCCTGTCACTTTCAGGTACACCAGTCAAATGTAGGTTTGGTCTTTTCACATGGTCCCATATTTCTTGGAGGCTTTGTTCATTCCTTTTCATTCTTTTTTCTCAATCGTATCTTCATGCTTTATTTCATTAAGTTGATCTTCAGTCTCTGATATCTTTTCTTCTGCTTGGTCGATTCAGCTATTGATACTTGCGTATGCTTCGTGAAGTTCTCGTGCTGTGTTTTTCAGCTCCATCAGGTCATTTATGTTATTGTCTAAACTAGTTATTCTAGTTAGCAATTCGTCTAACCTTTTTTCAGGGTTCTTAGCTTCCTTGCATTGGGTTAAAACATGCTCCTTTAGCTTGGAGAAATTTGTTATTACCCATCTTCTGAAGCCTACTTCTGTCGATTCATCAAACTCATTCTCTCTCCAGTTTTGTTCTCTTGCTGGCGAGGAGTTGTGTTCCTTTGGAGGAGAAGAGGCATTCTGGTTTTTGGAATTTTCAGCATTTTTGCGCTGGTTTTTCCTCATCTTCATGGATTTATCTACCTTTGGTCTTTGATGTTGGTGACCTTTGGATGGGGTTTCTGTGTGGATGTCCTTTTTGTTGATGTCGATGCTTTCTGTTTGTTAGTTTTCCTTCTAAGAGTCAGGACCCTTTGCTGCAGATCTGCTGGAGTTTGCTGGAGGTCCACTCCAGACCCCGTTTGTCTGGGTATCATCAGCAGAGGCTGCAGAACACCAAAGATTGCTGCCTGTTCCTTCTTCTGGAAGCTTTGTCCCATAGGGGCACCTGCCAGATGCCAGCTAGAGCTCTCCTGTATGAGGTGTCTGTCAACCCCTGCTGGGAGGTATCTCCCAGTCAGGAGGCACACGGGCCAGGGACCCACTTGAGGAAGCAGTCTGTCCCTTAGCAGAGCTCAAGTGCTGTGCTAGGAGATCCGCTGCTCTCTTCAGAGCCTGTAGGCAGGAACGTTTAAGTCTGCTGAAGCTGTGCCCATGGTCGTCCCTTCCCCCAGGTGCTCTGCCCCAAGGAGATGGGAGTTTTATATATAAGCCCCTGACTGGGGCTGCTCCCTTTCTTTTAGAGATACCCTGACCAGAGTGGAGGAATCTAGAGAGGCAGTCTGGCTACAGTGGCTTTGTCAAACTGTGGTGGGCCCCGCCCAGTTCAAACTTCCTGGAGGCTTTGCTTACATGGTGAGGGGAAAACTACCTACTCAAGCCTCGGTAATGGCAGATGCCCTGCCCCCCCACCAAGCTCAAGCATCCCAGGTTGACTTCATACTGCTGTGCTGGCAGCGAGAATTTCAAGCCAGTGGATCTTAGCTTGCTGGGCTCCTTGGGGGTGGGATCCACTGAGCTAGACCACTTGGCTCCCTGGCTTCAGCCCCCTTTCCAGGGGAGTGAATGGTTCTGTCTCACTGGTGTTCCAGATGCCACTGGGGTATGAAAAAAAAACTCCTGCAGTTAGCTTGGTGTCTGCCCAAATGGCCGTCCAGTTTTGTGCTTGAAACCCAGGGCCCTGGTGGTGTAGGCACCCGAGGGAATCTCCTGGTCTGTGGGTTGTGAAGACCATGGGAAAAGCATAGTATCTGGGCTGGAGTGCACTGTTCCTCATGGCACAGTCCCTCACGGCTTCCCTTGGCTGGGGAGGGAGTTCCCTGACCCCTTGTGCTTCCCGGGTGAGGCGATGCTCCACCCTGCTTCAGCTCTCCCTCCGTGGGCTGCACCCCCTGTCTAACTAGTCCCAGTGAGATGAGCCAGGTACTTCAGTTGGAAATGCAGAAATCACCTGCCTTCTGCATTGATCTTTTTGGGAGCTGCAGACCAGAGCTGTTCCTATTCGGCCATCTTGCCAGCCTCCACTTTCTTAATGGTGTCATTTGAAGCCCCAAACCTTTGAATATTGGTGAAATCCAAATTTTCAACTTGTTTCTTTTAGGGATCATTCTTTTGGTGTTGTATCTGAGAAATATTTGCCTATTCCAAGATCATAAGGATTTTTTTTCCCTATGTTCTCCTTTAAAATTTTTATACTTTTAGTTCTTACATTTAGGCTTCTGATCCATTTCAAGTTAATTTTTGTGCATGATATATGTCAAGAGCCCAAATTTATCTTTTTACATGTGGATATTGAATCATGTCGGCACCATGTCTTCTAAAGACTGTTCTTTCTCCATTGAATTTTCTTGGCACCCTCGTCAAAGATCATTTGACCATCAATATAAGGGTTCATTTCTGGACTCTCAGTTCTGTGCCATTGACCTGTATGTTCATCCTTATGCCAATACCATATTGATTACTGGAGCTGTATATTAACTTTCTATTATATTAAGTTTTGAAGTCTTTTTTATACATTGTTTAGTTTCTAGTGCTTCTTTAGTTGTATTTTTCAGTCTTATTTCTCCACCTAGCCTGAAAGCAGACTCAAGACCCAGCTCGGTCATTTCATGTCACCAGACTTCAGGCAAGTTGGCTAAGGTTTTTTTTTTTTTTTAACTTCTTTTTCCTCATCTATAAAATAGAAATAGAACTCCATATCCCTCCATTGTCACAGGATTATTGTGAGGATCAAATGAAACAACAAACGTGGAAACACCTAACTAGTTTTCTATAAATGCAGAGGACATTTATTAGGCTCTGCCTGTTGCAAGTAAATGTGCATAACTGGTTTCCTTAAGATCCGTAATTTATTCAGGACTGTAACTTAGGTTTAGGGTGTGCTTGGTAAACCTTGCAAGCCTAAAATTAATCCTCAACAAGTCCAGTGTGTTCATTTATGTCTTTTTCAGAATCAAAGTAGAAGAGTGGTTTTTCTTTAATCTTCTCCATTATCTCAAGATAACTCGCTCCCCTAGAATTCAGTTGCCCTCTTACTTTGAGTGTTGGCTTGCTCATTTCAGAACTTGCCTTGTCTTTGCCAAGCTAGACTTGGTCAAGAGTGTGGACTGAAATCTTGAGCATAGTAGGCCGAGGAGTCTTTTTTAAAACAGATCACTGTATCAAAATGTTAAGATCCAGTTGGTTAAAGCCCCAGTGTGCCCTGGTAATGCAGGAGTTCAGTGTGAGAATCCTAACTTCTGGCCCTCCTTAGTTGATGCAGTACCAAATGTCATAGGAAGAAAACTCCTAAGAGTACAAGGTCATTCTCCAAATGAAAATGTCATAGGGAAGGAATCTTTACTTGATGGAAAGAATGCTTTCTTTCTAAATGGCAGTCTGTGGCGCCTTCTTAATCTTGTTCCATCCAGCATTACCTGTTCTGTGTTCAGACCAATGGGCATCCGTATCAGCTGCTCCATCCTGCAGAAGTAACTTTACCATGGCAGGACTTGAACTAAACTGAACCGAAGAAACCTCCCTCAGCTGACTGTTCCTGGTACCTAAGACTGAATTACCCAGCATTATACACTTACACTGCAAATGATCTTCAGCATAGGGGCCATTAGTCAATAAAAATTCTCAAAATACCTTCAAAATGAAAGATTATTTTATATAAAATATATTTTCTTGTGGACTTATTAATTGCATTACTGATTTCTAATGATTTCCTTTGGTATTTTATTTAAATAATTAATTTATTTTTTTGAAATGGAGTTTCGCTCTTGTTGCCGAGGCTGGAGTGCAATGGCGTGATCCCGGCTCACTGCAACCTCTGCCTCCCGGGTTCAAGTGATTCTCCTTCCTTAGCCTCTTGAGTAGCTGGAATTACAGGCATGTGCCACCATGCCTGGCTGATTTTTTTATGTTTAGTAGAGACAGGATTTCACCATGTTGGCCAGGCTGGTCTCAAACTTCTGATCTCAGGTGATCCACCCGCCTTGGCCTCCCGAAGTGCTGGGATTACAGGCGTGAGCCACTGCACCTGGCCAGCTCCTTTGGTATTTTAATTTGCTGTATATTTGCTTAACTCATATGCTTGCTCACGTGTTAACACATGTAATACATATGCTTCATTCAGTGTGTTTGATGTCGAAGAGTGTGCCATCTTCTTGCTTTGCTGACTGAAGAGAGCACGTGGTGCTTTTCTGTTGAAGGGGTCAGAGAACCATGCCTCTTCTCTATTCTCCACCCTCCTCTTGAGCCCAGAGCAGAGGCTGCCAGCATGGCCGCTCCCCACCGGTGGCAGAGCTGGCGCTGGGCTCTGCTCACCCTGCTCCCTGTTCTCTGGCCCTGCTGTGTGTTTCTAGGGGCTTTGTGGAGATGTCCTCTGTCTGGTTTGTATAAGGGCTGGCTCTTCTCAGCACAGAAACCAAAGCTTTGAATCTCATCTCTGGCAAACTGTTAGGTCTTCAACCCCTATCCCTTACAGACACTTCACTCATTAAGTTCACTTGGGACCATCACCTCCAAAAAGGAAGAAGTCCCCCTCAACAAATGGTTGGTCTTGCCTCCTCAGGACAGGCAGCGAGGCTTCCTGAGACCTGTGGCAGCTTCGTGTGTTTCTATCATTGAGGCAGCACCATCCCTGTTTGCTATTTTAATTTAGCATCGTTTGAAACAGCGTCTGTTTCTCGGCCACGCTCCTGCTTCACCTTTTTCTGATGAGGATGCTGGTGACTTGATCTATTCTAGTTATTGTTATGTAGTGGGGTCTTTGTGTATACTTAGGATTTTCATTTTGTTCATATAGTGCAAGTGTCTTTTTAGCTTGGCATGAGTCTTCATCTGCCTTTGGGAAGGCTGACAGATCTTCTCATTCAACATAAGCAGCCCCCGATGTAAATGCCTCTGTGGCAGTCATTTTTCTTTGGTCCAGGCCAATCCATGACAACTGAACTATTTCCCAAGTAAGTGTATAGATCAATATCATATGTGGTCAGCTCTCAATAATCCACAGTAAGTAACAGAAAATATGAATAAATTAATTCACTGTGCTGGCTGAGCGCCACTGAGACGTCATCCTCACATTCCCTAGTGGAACGCACACTCTGCTCACCTTGATGGCAGAGTATGACTTGGCTCTCCTTTCTCCTACGACATGCTGTCAGGACCCTGGCCCTTTCAGCCCCCTGCGCCCCTTGAAGAATGTCAGCTTTTCATTGCAGATAATCACAAGTCTGCTGACCTTAATGTGCCAACGGTCATTCAACCACACAGAAAAGGTGTAGAATATAGTTTCGTAAGTGTTGTAAATTTCATCCAGAAAGTACTGGTTCTCATTCATATTCATGCATGCCTGTTTGCTTTCCTTTTGAGTAAGTCCCATGTTATTGAGAAAAGAGGAAGGGAAATAATATTATTGCTGTTAGCCGACTATGGTGTTACTGATGGGGGGGAAAATTGAAACTTGTAAAATTATGTGGGGAATACTTAATATTTCCACTTTTCCCCTTTAATCCAGATGATTGAAAGTTGACAGCAAACCAGTTTTAACATAACACACCTCCTTTTGCACTGTAAGGATTGAGCAGATCCTGAATAACCAGAGATTGAAAGCCTTGGTCTTAGTTCTTCAAACTGTCATCCAACTTAGATGAAGACATAGAAGGCTGCATTATTTGCAAAAGTCCTAAAGATGATTAATACGATTACTGTAATATATGGCAGAATAAGGATTGAATATTTTTTATATGCTACAAATCAAATACATATTCCATGGAAATCAGATTTAACTAGTGTACATAGGAGAGCCTACAGTTAAATTAAAAGAAGAAAAAGAGGAAGACAAAGTCTACTTAATAAGCCCCAGGAATGGGAGAGTACATTTGTGTGGAGAAGCTGAGGGGGTTGCAGGGGAGGTGAGCTCGCATGGACCTGTGTGTGATGTGGTTGCTGGGGCTGTTGACCTAGCATGGGTTTCTCCTGTGGAAACACAGTGGCAAGTGGTGATTCTACTCTGCTAGTTACATGGCATTGAAAGTATTTTGCATGGTTTATTTTAAGTGGGATATTGGCAATTTAGAAACACTAGACTAGGGTGTCTAGGATATGAAGAGTCTGAAGAACATCTTTGAAATGGAATAGTGAGAGAGACTAGGGATGTCTAGTTGGAGAGAAGAAGCCTCCGAAGTGTCTGAGAATGATCATCAAATATCTGAATGTTTATCTCATACACAAGGGGCTTTGTTTATTTTATGTTGCTCAAAGAAGAATAATTAGAAACAGTGGGTTGGGGTTGTGAGAAGGCAGTTTGGTTTAGATCAGTATTTCTCTCGCATTAGGGATGCAAGATATATATATATTTTCATTTTAAAAATCTTGTTATTTTGAAATAGTTTTAGGCATACAGAAGGGTTGCAAAAACATAGTATAGAGTTCATATGCGTCCTTCACTTAAGCTTGTTAATGATCTTAGTATAGTTAGCAAGCCATGAAATTAATGTTGGTGTGGTACTGTTAACTATAGACCTTATTCCATTTTACCAGTTTTTCCACTAATATCCTTTTTCTGTTGCAAGATCTAACCCAGGATCCCACATTGCATTTAGTTGTTGTGTTTCCTTCCTCTCTTCCAATCTGTGACACTTTGACAGTCTTTTAGGACCTCGACACTTAGTGATTATTGGTTAGTTATTTTGTTGTCCCACATTTTCTTATGATTAGAGTCAGGGTGCGCATTTTTGGCATGAGTACTGCAGAAGTGATGTTGTGCCATCTTGGTACGTTGTACGGAGGAGGGTTCCTGGTATTGTGTCCCATTACTGCTGTTGTTAACTTTGTCACTTGATTACAATGGTTTTATCCACGGTAAAGTTACTATTTTTCTCTTTACAATTAATACGAATCTTGGGGAAGATAGTTTGAGGCTGTGCAAACATCCAGTTTCTCCTTAAACTTGCCTCCTGATTTTAGCATCTATTATTAGATCTTGCCCGCAATAATTTTTACTGTGGTATTTACTTAATGCATTTCCCTCTTTTCTTTTGCATTTGTTAATTAGAATTCAACTGTAAGGAAGTCCTGTCCCTTCTCACCTATTTATTTACTCAATTATTTTTGATATGGGTAGACTAATAGGCATTTACATTATTCTGTGCATTATCCATTGCTGTTTTTATTTATTTTATTGCTTAAATTATTCCAGCTTTGGCCAACAGGAAGTCCTTCAGGTGGATGCCTTTCTCTTTTTGACATGCCGTCGTTTTACAAGAACTTTCTGAGTTTTTGGCCTATAAAGTGTTTCAGGCTCATCTTGTTTTTTCCCTGCTCCTTCCCTAAATCAGCTGCTTCCCATGGAGTCCCGATTCCTTTCATGGGAAAATGGTGTTTAGAAACCAATTTCTAGGTGCTAAGTATAATCTTGCTACTAGGATGCCACTGTCCTTAGTGGACACAGCTAGGATATATATACGTGTGTATGTGTGTTTGTGTATGTGTATATCACCCGCACACACAGTAACCCACACATACATATCTTTATATATTTCTATATCTCTGTCTGGATATGTATAAAAAATTCTAATCCAACACCACTGGGTTCATCGTAGCCTCTCCCTTTTCTGTATTTTTAGCTTATTTCTTCAACAGTGAGAAACTTAGCTCTTATTATTTACAATGTATTTACTTATTTATCCAATGCCAATAAAGTAATTTCAAAATTGCTAACCCTGTAATAAACACATTTACTAGCTAGAGTACAGCATTTCTATACAGTGCTTTTTGTCTTTATTTAGCGTTTGAGTTTCTAGTCAAAATAGTATTTTTTTTGTTTTGTTTTTGAGACGGAGTCTCACTCTGTTGCACAGGTTGGAGTGCAGTGGTGCAATCTCGGCTCACTGCAACCTCCACCTCCCATGTTCAAGTGATTCTCCTGCCTCAGCCTCCCAAGTAGCTGGGACTACAGGTGCCTGCCACCGCGCCTGGGTAATTTTTTTTTTTGTATTTTTAGTAGAGATGGGGTTTTACCATATTGGCCAGGCTAGTCTCAAACTCCTGACCTTGTGATCTGCCCGCCTTGGACTCCCAAAGTGCTGGGATTGCAGGCATGAGCCACCACGCCTGGCCCCAAATAGTATTTTTTAAAGTTATTTGGGGTAGTTCTTTTCAGTGTGGCTATGTTACTTATTTGTAATGTAGTTAGTTCATTATTTTTGTATTCCACTTGGGTTCCCCTCCCTCTATGTCCTGGTTTACTTACACTTTTCCCTTACTTTTTGGCATGTGAAATGTTACTCTGGTGCTTCAATGCAGAGCTATACACTCCCTCTTCATTTCTGTTCCCATGCCACCCTGTTCCCCAACCCTTTCCTACCCACTCTCTATAGGAAAGCAGTCTCTTTCATTTCTCAAATATCCTTCCTGTATTTCTTTTGCAGAAATGAGCAGATAGTGTCCATTTTCTTATAACCTCTTCTTTCTTACACAAAGGATAGCATATTATAGATACTCTTTTGCACTTCATTTTTTTCATTTAACAATATATTCTGGAAATCACTCTAGACCAGTTCATGGAAATCTTCCTCTTCCTCTTCTCAGTTGCATAGTACTTCATTGCTTGGATGTGCCATAGTTTATCCAACCACTCGCCGGTGTAGGGGCATTTAGGTTGTTTCCGATATGTTGCACTATTGAATAACTCTGTGCAAATGTGCTTTTTTCCCACGTTGTTGGAGGTGTATGTTTAGGGTAGATTCTAGAGTTGTAATTGCTGGGTTAAAAAATGTGCATATAGCTTTGTAAGGTATTGCCAAATTTCCCTGCAGGAATTTGCATTCTCACTAGCAAAGCGGGAGGTGCCTGTTTTTCTGCAGCCTCACCAACAGGGGCTACACCACATTCTACAATTTTTGCCATTCTGATGATAAATGATATCTTGATGTTGTCTTAATTTGTATTTCTTTAAATATGAGTGCGTTTGAACACTTTTTTCATGTTTGAGGACCATTTTAATAGCTTTTGTAAATTGTTTATGTCTTCTCCATTTATCTTTCCAGTTTTTGGTCCTTTGTCGCTCAGCTTTTGTAATAATTTCTTATATTCAGGTTATTCACCCTTTTTCTGTGGTATATGTTGCAAACGTTTTTCTTCCCCTTTTATCAGTTGTCTTTTGATGTTGTTTAGGATTTTTTTGTTCGTTTGGCCTTACAGAAGTTTTTATTTTCATATAGTCAAACTTATCAATCTTGATTTTATTGCCTCTGTATTTCGAATCATAGTTAGAAAATCTTTCCCTACACCAAGATTAGAGAATTCACTCGTATTTTCTCCTAGGAATTGCATAGTTCTTTATAATTAGATCTTTTGCATTCAGGTCCCTAATGCATCTAGTTTGGTTTTGTATGTGGTTGTATTAGTCTGTTTTCACGCTGCTGATAAAGACATACTGGAGACTGGGTAATTTATAAAGAAAAAGAAGTTTAATGGACTCAAAGTTCCGTGTGCCTGGGGAGGCCTCACAGTCATTGCAGAAGGTGAAAGGCACGTCTTATGTGGCAGCAGGCATGAGAGAGAATGAGAACCAAGCAAAAGGGGAGCCCCTTATAAAAACATCAGATCTCGTGAGACTTATTCACTAACACGAAGACCGTATGGGGGAACCGTCCCCATGATTCAATTATTGCCCACTGGGTCCCTCCCACAACACGTGGGAATTATAGGAGCTACTATTCAAGATGAGATTGGGTAGGGACACAGCCAAACCATGTCATGGTGTGAGGTACAGATCTAAATTTCTTTTCTCCAAATGGCTCCAAGTTGTCCCGGCACCGTATATTAAAAAGTCCATCCTGCTGAGCACAGTGGCTCATGCCAGTAATCCCAGTACTTTGGGAGGCCGAGATGGGAGGATGGCTTGAGGCCAGGAGTGTGAGACCAGCCTGGTCAACATAGTGAGACCTCATCTCTAAAAAAAGAGAAAAGTATGTATGTATATATAAAAAGTCCATCCATATCACAGTGATTTGAAGCCAAACTTTCATATATATTTGGATTTATATCTGGACTTTTAATGCTACCACACTGGTCTGTTTGTTTCCTTGTGTGCCACCGTGTTTAATTATGGAGTGTCTATGGCTTGTTTTCATATCCAGGAGTTGTTTTATTTTTTTCTTCAAGATTTTCCTAGCTCTTCTTGCATATTTGTTTTTCACTGTGACCGTTAGTATCAACTAGTGTAACTCTATAAAATAGTTTACTGAGATTTTTACTGGGATTATATTGAATTTACAAATTAATTTTTAGGGAGAACTGTCATCTTTATAATGTTCGGTTATCCTATCCAAGAGTTGGGGATGTCTTTTCTCTTGTTCATATCTACTTTAGCGTCTTTCAAAAATGCCTTACATTCTCCTTATATAGATTTTGTGCAATTCTTGTTAAATTTGTTCCTAGATATTTAATCCTTGTTGCAATTTTTTTTTTTTTTTTTTTTTTTTTTTTGAGACAGAGTCTCGCTCTGTCGCCCAGGCTAGAGTGCAGTGGCGCAGTCTCGGCTCACTGCAACCTCCACCTCCCAGGTTCACGCCATTCTCCTGCCTCAGCCTCCCAAGTAGCTGGGACTACAGGTGCCCGCCACCACGCCCGGCTAATTTTTTGTATTTTTAGTAGAGACAGGGTTTCACCGTGTTAGCCACGATGGTCTCGATCTTCTGACCTCGTGATCCACCCGCCTAGGCCTCCCAAAGTGCTGGGATTACAGGCGTGAGCCACCGTGCCCGGCCCTTATTGCAATTATTTTAAATGGAGTTTTCTCTGATTATTATTTTGTATTTGAAAGGTATTGATTTTTATATGTTAATTCTGTATTAGTGAATTCTTTTATTGTTTGAGTTAGTTTTATCGTTGATTCTCTGGGGGTTTCCAGATATATATGGTTATCAACTGCAAATAGAAGTGGTTTTACTACTTTACTCCTTCTTATAATGCTGATTGATTTCTCTCGACTCAATATATTGGGTAATACCTGTCATACAATGTTGAACAGAAATGGAGACAGTGAGCATCTTTGCCCTGTTCCTGACAGTAGTAGAAATGCTATTAGTTTTTCCCCATTTAGTAATGAATTAAGGAATGTGTATTTTATTAATTTAATAGTATAACCCTCAATTCCTGTTTTCTGTAACTTTTATCATAAATAGGTTTTAAATTTTGTTAAAGGATTTTTCAGAATCTATGGAGGTCATCACACTATTTCCTTATGTTTATTAATATAGTACATTATATTGAGAGTTTCCTAATATTTCGAATATCTTAGACCTCATTTCATATTTTTACATTGATATCGAGCAATTGATTGGTATGTAGTTGTATTTTCTTGTCCTTTCTGTCTGGTTTATCAGTGTTACATTTGCTTCATAAAAGGAGACAGTGTGCTAGAATCTTCTTCATAGAGCATTGGCATTACCTGGCCTTTGAAGGTTTGGGAGAATTCCCCTGGGAAACCGTCTGGTCCTGGGGCTTGTGGGTAGTTACTTAATAACTCTTCCTGTTTCTTCTGGGAAATCATCAGTTTAAGCTTTCTAACTCTAATGGGATCAGTTTTGGTAATCAGACTATCCTTAGGAAGTTATCAGTTACATCTACATTTTTCAAATTCATTTGCATAGAGGTCTGTGAAATATTCCCTTAAGATTTTTATAATTTCTTGTTTCATTGGTTATTTCCCCTGCGTCCTTTCTTATTTTCTATTTTTGTATTCACTCCTCCTTTTTCTTGAGTAACTTAACTAGTGGTTTGTCTACTTTTTTCCCTCCAAAAACCAGGATTTATATTTGTACATTAGATCTACTGTTTTTCTATTCTCTACCTCATTAATTTTATCTTATATATTCTTTTTTTCTCATTAATTTTAGCTTTTTTCTTCATTTTTTCTTTGTGTATTCTTTTGTTTTGCTTTCTTGTTCTTTTCCTAGTTTTTATGAGCTGGGAATTATTATTGTTATTATTTATTTTTTGAGACAGTCTCGCTCTGTTACCCAGGGTGGAGTGCAGTGGCATGATCTCAGCTCACTTCAGCCTCAGCCTTATGGGCTCAGTCTTCCTACCTCAGCCTCCTGAGTAGCTGGGACTACAGATGCACCACCATGCCTGGCTAATTTTTATATTTTTTGGTAGAGACAGGGTACCATGTTGCCCAGGTTGGTCTCAAACTCCTGGCCTCAAGCGATCTGCTTGCCTTAGCCTCCCAAAGTGCTGGGATTACAGGCATGAGCCACCGTGCCTGGCTGGGAATTATTAATTAATTTTCATTCTTTCATTTTTATTGATAAAAGTGTCAGTGCATTGAATTTTTCTCTGACTGCTTTAAATGTATTTCATGGATTCTGATACGTAGTGTTTTCATTGTAATTATTTTTTTAAAATTCTTTCCTCTCAGTTGGTGACCTAAGAAATAATAAGACTCTTAAATTTCCAGGTGGAAGTGCCTTTCCGTTTTTTTGTTTTTGTTAGTAATTGATAGTTTATTGCATTATAATCAGAAAGTATTTGTTATGTTTCTACCCTATAGAAATCATTGTTTTTTCCTTTAATGCCATCAGTTGTGACTGTGCTGTGGGTTCTTGAGAGGAATGTGTATACTCTATTATCAGGGTACAGAGTTCAATATATATGTCCATAAGGTCAACCTCGGTTGATTATGTTGTTTAAGTCTATCTCCTTGTTTTCTGTATACTTGCTCTGCCTTGTACTGAGAATGGTGTATGAAACCTCCTGTTATTAGTATGTTTCTAACTGTGTTTGCTCACATCTCCTGTAGTCTTTGTTTGATAAAGGTTGTGGTTGTATTGTTCGGCTCATAGGTGTTCATGAGCATTATGTCTTCGCTATAAACTGTGGCTTTTAGCATTAAAAAAAAGTCCTTGGTTGTAGTTAACACTTTGGGGCTTATGTTCTATGTGATCTGCTCCTGCTCTCTTTTTGTTTTTATTTCTCTGTTATACCTTGGTCCATCCTTTTTATTTTTAGCCTTTCAGAATCACTTGATTTTAAGTGCGTCTGTATAGTTGGGTCTTGTTCTTTGAAAATTTTGGATGTAGAATGATTTGTATTTTCTAGTGATTATTTGTATTTAAACCGATTTAATATCCTTAGTTCCTGTTTTATTATTTAACCCTTTATTGTCCGATTCTCAGTTTTTTCAGCATCAGTTAATACTCACCTATTGCTTATACAATAATGAACTATACAATAATGAGAATTCGCCTCTCTTCCTTTTCCCTCATCTCCCATTTTTAATGCATCATTTCTAGTCTGTCATAAGGTTTCTATATTGTGTAAATGCATTAAGTGAAAAAAGTCCATTAAGAATATATTAAATAATAATAGTACGGATAATAAACACATTTTGCAAAAGTGATAAAGGTGGTTTGCAAGTGACTGCAGAGGTTGGGGAGATGCCAGTGTACCATGAAGTTTGTTCTGACATCGGGGCTGTCCAGCAGCAGGGCCTCTTGAGCTGGCCGCCAGGGCTCCTGGGGTGGATTGCTGGCCCTGGGCCAGGGTGGCCTCCATGACTGTTTACAGAGGTCCTCTTGCCTCTGAAACTCTGTGTCAATTACAACATTGTTACCCTAAAAATACACAAAGTCTTGGGACTTTCAAACTGAGTACTTTTTTTGTTTAGCATTAGAGGATTCCTTTTGTAATTATTTTCTTTAGTTCACATAGTAGTAAAAACCAAATGCTAACTTTCCCAAAGGTTATCAGTTATGGACTGTGTGTGCAACCTTTGAAATAAATAAAATTAATTTGCTCTTCAGTGCCAGTGAGACACAGAAGTAGTCACATGTGAATTATTCATATTGTATTAAGAAAGTATGTAATTTGATACTAAGCACAAGCATATAACCAGTTTCTTGAACAAAATTTATAGGTTTTGCACATTTTCAATATCAATAAACCAGTCACCATAGTTTATTACAAGAGTTTCAGCCAAAATTATTTGAAATGACTATTTTAAATGTATAAAGCTAAGTAAATATCAGGCAATGCAAGAAATAATGAGGTTAAATGTAATGGATGATTGTTATTCTGAAAAGATAAAGTTTAAAGTCATCTCCTCAAATGCCCTATAAAGTTTTCCAGCTCCACAGGGCTCTGTACTTGCAGCTGAAGTTTTCTGAAAGCAAATTCAATTAGAGTGTTGTGTGCTTTATGAGACCATCTAAAGTGAAAATTTGTTTGTTTCAGAAACGGGCATGCAGGAGATTAGAAGCCAGTGGGCACGAGCGTGGCTGCCACCAGGTGAATGCCTGTGCCCTGGCATCCTGGGGCCCAGAGGACCAGGAACCTTCATCAAGAGGCTGCCCCCCAGCACCGAGGCCAGAGAGTGGCCAGGGGAGGCTAAGTACGGGGGTATGTTCCCGTTCCCACCAAACTAGTTGTGAGCATGTTGAAATATTTTAATAGAAAGTGTAAATAATCATTGTTCTGATATATCTGCAACTGTGATTTGTTAACTAGATTTCTCAGAATGGTGGAAGGAGCTCAGCCCAGCCTTGCCCAAGATGTATTGCAGGGGAATCTGTAAGTGCATTAACCTTCTTGCTGTGACATAAAAGATAGACTTCTTCTTAAATATTAGATCCATAAAACAAAGTTAATAAAAACTGCAATTACGTTTCTGAAGAATGAGGAACATAAATAAAAAGGTGAAAATTGATTTAAGCTTTTCTTAGAATTCTATCGGTGTACAAACTAATTTGTGTCCAGCTTCAGATTGGAAATAGAAATTGCAAATACATTTAAAATTCCTTCTAAAAAACAGGGTTTAGGAAAGGGACCAGGCCACTGGATTTGGTTAAAATAGAGAATCATTTAAGGACATCTTGGAGAAAAGATCTTCCTCATTTAATTTTCCAAACAGCAATCAACATTGCTCTTTTCTTTTCCCTGTTTATGCTTTTCTTGCATGTTTCTATCATAAACTTCACATAAATCACAGATTTCAGAAGGAAACACAGTGTTCACACCATTAATTCAGAGTAAAGGGAGGTCAGAAACTGCCAGAGTCAGATTCTCAGTCTTACTTCTATTGGGCAGAATATCATAAAGTATATATTAGCATAATAATACCTTTGTTATTAATTTTGAACTTACTCCGAGAACAAGTTAATATGTCTTTGATAACCTCTATAATTCTTGGGTTTCTTTAATTTTACATTTGAAATCTTAATATTGCAATAAAATAGAATTATATTTAAATTCCACCTAGAAACTAGGAATTTGTGTGTGTGTGTATGTGTATTTCTGAGATTGCCCCCTAAAGATCTTTAGAGAAATGTATTGCTGTTTTTGATAAGCAAAAGATTGAGTCAATAAATTATGGAGATCCTCAATTGACATACTATAAGCTACTGTGTTTTACAATGATAAGCACTGATTTTGTTTCAAACAAAGACCTAAAACCATGACAGCCATCACCATGTCTGATGACAGGGTGAACCTCTAGCTATCTGAAGTCCTTAGACAAATAGGAAAACAAAGTTTAGTATGAAACTCATTCCATGAAGGTATACTTTGCTACTTTTTATACTCTCTTTAGAAAAATTTTCATAGGTTATGTTGCATTCTCTGGTGTAATTCTGAACAATGGTGTAATTCTGAACAGTGGTGAAATGAAAGATCCAGCAACTTGAATTTAGTATGCTTAGGTTGATTCATGTAGCTATTAAACATACCCTAGAATACAAATGAATAATGCTTACTTTGAGAACTATGCCTCCATTGGGGTTGAATTCCTTGTTTGCCGATGACTGACCAGTGCCTTCTTTGTCCCCCATGGAATGTATCTTTCACATCCCCCCATCTGTTGGAAGCAAACACTTGGAATGTAGTACAGATTCTTATTGCTTTGAGAGCTTGTGTTCTGGCGTGAATGGCTTAAAGAAAAAAAAAATTTAGTTCAAGCAACTGATTGGATCATTTTGGCTAATATTCTGTTTGAACAACAGTACCTATTTGATTAGGGTTTTTCCTTTCTTTGTAATTCCCCAAGCCTGCCTCCGTTATGTTTCGTAGGAAATGAATCTATGAGCAGAAAACCTTCATTGATATGTAAATATCATTTTTTTTTGTTAATACTCAATATTCTTTCATCTAAATTTCAGAAACTGACTTTAAAAAATCAGTTTCCTTTTATTTGTAGTTATTCTCAATAAAATTTCACCCAGGCTTGGGCGTTTTAATATTTACACCCACTATTTCTGAAAGTCTAATGTAAATAAAGATTGAAATGTGAATTTGAAAAGTCACACCTCTTGATATTTGAACAGACTGTAGCTGCATATATCTTCTTCTTCTAATAATATGGTTAGTTTCTCTCCTAAGCTTTTAAAATAATAAGACACTATTTTTGTATTATAAAACATCAAAAGGTTCAGTGTTAAATAAAAAGCAAATAGTATTTTTAGAAATGCAAGATCCCTGGGAGTCGTGCTTAACAATAAATCACCAATGGGGCACAATTCCAAATTTCAGAAGACTTTATTAAACTTGCAGTTCCATTCACAAATGCCTGCTTACACATGGGCCTGCCCACTCTCCCATGATGCCCATAGGCGGCTCAGAATGGTTCTCTTGGTCAGAGAGAAGCCAAGGTGATGTGAGGGGTAGTTTGTGTGGAATTCCTAATGGGAAACTTACATGTGATTCTCAGTTTATTTGGTGGCTTTTCTCCAGTAAGCTGCTTTGCATCCTGAATTCTCTAGTGTATTTTTGACCTTCGTAGGATGTCAGCTAATCTGATCTGTTCTGCTCTGAATTCTCAGTATAACCCCGTCTGAGCTTGGTGGTCCTTGTGTTCCTAAGCTTTTTGTTACGTTTATGATTGAATTGTTGCTCACACATACAGGGTTTTGACATTTCTCATATGCAAGGACTTCCTTGGTAGACCTCTTCAACCTCATTTTCCAAGTTTGCATTTCAGTCTATTTCTGTTGACCCCTTCTGGTGCATTGTAACCATTGTTACAATGGTTACTATTTCAGGAGTGGCTGAGGTGGTTTCTTACAGTAATTACTGTGAGGGTTCACCTCCTGCTGCTGTACATTATTATTTAGGAGCGTCACCTCGTAGCCCTGAATCACCCTGCTCATGTTACTGATGATCGAAATGAATGTGGTGGCACCCGGTCTTGCAGCATCCAGGGCGTCCGCTCCTGCCCAGGGTTGGGCTTCTTGCTCTCCCTGTCGTGCGCTGTCTGGGGCTGCAAGTCCCGCGGAGGATGATCGCCATCGCTAGGAGGCTTCCTTTCCTGCCACCAATGGCTCCCACGCTCGGCCGTCACCTGGGCTGCAGGCTTCTCCGTTCCCGGCTCCGCGCGGCTTGCGTGTGCACAGGCCACACAGTAACCAAGTGTAAAATGGAAATGAAGCTGCACCTTGCAAATTCAAAGCAATTAAATGAAACCTTAGGGGGATGCCAGAGGTCTCCAAAATAATGAAAAGAAGGTACGTGAAAAGGGGAGGAAGGCTTATAAGGCAGAAAACTGTAGAAAGGATTTAGGATATTGGTTGAGGGGAGATGTGATGATATTTCGTCAGCACCGTGTTTTCCTAGTGGTCTCTGGTCTCTGACGTTTAGTAGCCTCTCAGTGCTGGAATCCTCTGGAGAAGGGGCCACGCTCAGATCTTATTGGGTCACCGGTCAGCCCGTTGCCTGTTTTTTTCTCAGCTCCGACCTCCTTTGTCTGCCCTTCCTCTGTGTTGTGGAGACTGTGTTTCCCAGACTCCTTTGCTTCTGACTTCTGGGAGAATCCAGCCAACATGAGGCATTGGTGGGACACAGGAATGTGGGGGAGAAGGAGGAGGAGGCCAGAGCATTTCTCTCTCTCTCTCTCTCTCTCTCTCTCTCTCTCAGCCCTTCCCCGGGACATAGCTCCTGCAGTGTAGTGCCTCTGGGCCCATCTCTTGCGAGGTCCACTTTCTCCTCCCTTTGTCCTCCTGGTGAGTGTTTGGCTCCTGTACTAGTCCATTTTCACATCACTATAAAGAACTACCTGTTGCCTGTGATTCCAGCTTGGGAGAATGGGCAGGAAAATTGCTTGAACCTGGGAGGTGGAGGTTGCAGTGAGCCAGGATTGTGCCATTGCACTCCAAACTGAGTGACAGAACGAGACTCCATCTCAAAAAAAAAAAAAAAAACACACACACACACACATACACACACAAAAACTACCTGAGACTGGATAATTTATAAAGAAAAGAGATCTAGTTGACTCACAGTTCCACAGGCTGTACAGGAAGCATGGCTGGGAGGCCTCAGGAAACTTACAATCCTGGTGGAAGGTGAAGGGGAAGCAAGCACGCCTTACCATGGCAGCAGGAGAGAGAGAGAGAGCCAGAGGGGAAGTGCCATACACTTTCAAACAACCAGATCTCATGAGAACTCACTATCACGAGAACAGCAAGGAGAAGTCCGCCCCCATGATCCAGTCACCTCCCACCAGCTCCCCTCCAACACGTGTGGAGTATAATTCCAGATGAGATTTGGGTGGGGACACAGAGCCAAACCATATCAGCTCCCCCGTTTGGTTTCTCATCTCTTCCATCATTTGTGTAGCCAAATCCTGTTACAGTCCCTCTGTTTGAAATACACCTAGATTGGTTTCTGTTTTCTTACCTGTGCTAATCAGCTAATGAATGGACAGATTCTCCTGGGGAGAAAAGTTGCTGTTTCTAACAGAGGTCTCCAGGCCTTTGTTGTCCCCTGTAAGGGCCTAGTCAGTAGTCCGCAATCTTGGCACTCCAGAGTGCTGGCAGGGTTGATCCTGGTGATAAGCCACGTGAGTCCCGAGAGCCTGGACATGAAAGCTAAAAATACAGTCAGGCCCTTCAATGTTGCCCATCGCTAATGCTCCTTCGCTCCCTTTCATCTGTGGTTTTTGGTTTTTATTGCTCAAACGGGTAGGGAGTTACCACTGAAGAGCCAGCAGGCAAAACATGGTGTTTCCTGGTGCCTTGGAGCCTCCGCTCCCCACCTTGATTCTGGATACCAGCATTGTCATTAGCCTTATCTTTTTTTCTTTTTTTTTCATTGAGGGCAAATAGCAAACGAGCAGTCTTAATAAGCCTCCGTATTATTCACTTTTTGACATTGAAATCTATTGCCTGACAACATTTGTGTGTGTGTGGTATATATGGTGTGTGTGCATGTGTGTGTCTGTGTACGTATGTAGTGTGTGTGCACATCTGTGTGTGTGGAGTCAGGCAATGTAGGAGTAGAAATTGAGGGCAGGGGAAGGGAGGTGTTTGGTCCAAACCTATTGTTTTGGTTCAGTTTTCCCTTGTAGGGACACCAGGAGGAGCCAAAGTATGATTATTCCGATTCTAAATGGATGCATTTTTTCTTTGTATTTCTTTTTATCTCCAAATGGGTTACCTTCAAAGTATTTCTGTTTATTTTGTTTACATATCTGTACGTTATTGGTCATTGCTTTCTACAGCTACATCATCTATAAATACTGCACTAGAATAGGAAGCCTGGGAACCCAGTGATCTCTGCCCTCCGCTGGTGCCTGCAGTGACGGCAGAGAACGCTGCCTGTACTTGCTAGGGCGGGTCCGAGTGTCAAGCTGGGGACGGGACCGAAGATGGAAATGTAACGTTCTGACATCGATGAACAGAGATCGATGCGCAGTGCCCTGCTCTTTGTGTCCTGTCTTGGCCACAGCTGATAGCAAGCATCCTTGTCAGTCCTTTCTTCTTCTGTCCTGAGAGAAGAAAATACAATCATGGAGGGATCAGCGGAAACTTCACTGATCATTCTGTAAGAATCAAGTTGTGCTCCATGCATTTCTCCCCCCAGGTTTGTCAAAGATCCTGGAGTTCATTGGTCTAACCCTGTCAATTTACAGATAAGGAAAGTGAGGTCCCCAGGGGCTAAGCCATTGGCCTGGCACCGTGGTTGATGGGGAGGCAGGGGCCTGAGCACTCGGCTTGGAGCCCCCTCTGCTCTCTGCTCGTTTTGGCTGATCAGTGTGTTTGCAGTCAAGACGCCGGCATCACTCCCCAACACCGGCGGCCCAGCGTCAGGCTCGAACACCCTCTGAGAAGTGTGGCAGTGACAGTGCGGGTTTTTGTGGACTTCATCCCCAGACACAGTGAGAAGCTCTTGGCTAAGACACAGAGCTGATTTACTCACACTGTGAGGGAATAAGCTGGGAACGGAAGAGTCTGGCTGTGTCGGTATAGCCAAACACAAATCCCAGAATAGACGGGTCTGAATAGACCGCTGACAAAATCTTCAGATTTAGCTTCTAGCAGTGGCTGACAGTGAGTACTTTCTCTGGAATATGGATATTGAAAAACTACCTTTAAAAAAATTTTTAACTGTTATTTAGGTCATTTTCTGCTGCCGAAGGAGCTGAGGGGCTTCAGATGACTATAAGAAAAAAGTTCAATTGGGACTTCCTACAAACATGTTAGCTAAAACCAACACAGATGTGTCCCCCTCCTGCTGCAGAGACTCAAGGTAGACTGGGATAAAAAACATGCAGCTGATCATGTAATAGGTGAAGAGAGAAATCAAAAGTAGAGCCGTTGGGACCAACACACTCTTTAGTGGCCGTTCCTGGGTCTGGGTACTTGTTGGGTTTGGTCCTAGAATGCACCCAGGGCTGGGAACTGGAATGCTCATGTCCAGAGATAGATGTGGTTTTGGCCTAACAGGTGTGGGAGCTAGAATTTGGATCCTTGCATTAAGTTTAGAGCCTGAAGATCTGATTATACCCTAAAAGGGGACGGGAAATTACAATACCAGGCCATGCATGGGTGTGGGTTCCAAGTTTATTTTATCTCAATCGTATAGGAACCAAACGTAGAAGCCCTGCCATAAGAACAGTTGCAGCCCATTGAAGTCCTGAAGGCCTCAGGTGGTGGCAGGTGTGGAACTGTCCTGTAGGCATGACTCCACCACCCACTGTGTAGGAGATTTGGAGATAAAACAGCCCCCACGGAGGATAAGATCACAATAGAAAAATAAGCACATAAACAAATCTACCAGCCTGGTGAGAAGAGGGGTCAGGAAATAAACAGTAGAATCGAAATCTCCAACAATCTGAAATAATTGAAGAACCTGAAGTTGGATATAAAGTACAGGCACAACTCATTTTATTGTACTTCACTTTATTGTGCTTTGAAGGTATTGTGGTTTTTACACATTGAAGATTTGTGGCAACCTTGCATTGAACAAGTCTGTTTGGTGCCATTGTCCCAAAAGCATATCCTCATCTCATGCTTCTGTGTCAGCATTTTTAAACAACAAAGTATTTTTAAATTAAGGTATGTACATATTTTTAGGCAGAATGTTGTTGCACACTTAATAGACTACAAGCATATTGTAAACAAAACTTGTATATGCACTGAGAAACCAAAAAATTTGTGTGACTCACTTTATTGCAGTGTTCTGCAACCAAGCCTGCCATGTCTCTGAGGTATCCTGTAGTTATTTTATAAAATGATTAAAGAAGAAATAGAGCCATAGTAAGAAAGGAAGACAGTTTGAAAAAAATATTGGAAGGTTTTTTTTAAAAAGAACTAAAAGTGCATGATATCTTCATTGAAGTTTTTTTAAAAAGTCATCAGATTAGACACAGTTAAACACAGAATTAGTGAATTAGAAGATAGAGCTAGATAAATCCCCCAAGCATAGCAAGAGAGGTAAAAAGATGGAAGGTATAAAAGTGTAATTAGGAGTCATAGAGGAAAGAATGAGAATGCCCATTAGGAAATCCAGAAGGAAGGACTTTAGAGAATGTTTGAGTAGAATAGTTGAAAAGATAATGGCTGAGAATTTTCCAGAACTGAAGAAAGGCATACGTGGTCAGACAATTTTGAAGTAGAATAACAAGCAAGGGAAATTATCCATCAGATATCAAGATATATTACAAAGCTGTGACCATTAAGACAATGTGTTAACTGGCCTAAGTGTAGACTAACCAATGAAATAAAATTTAGATCTTTAAATATGCATATATGGCAGTTTGAAGGCATTATAAATGAGATTTACATACACCTATAAATTGTGCCATGGCAATTAGTTATCCATGTATGAGGAAAGATAAAATTAGATCTCTGCCTCACACAAAATCAATTCTAGGAGGTGGGAGGTGGGGGTGGGAGTTAATAAGAACCTATGTATCAAAAAAAAAACAACAAAAAACCTTTGTTAGTAGAAAATATAGAATATGACGGCCAGGCGCGGTGGCTCATGCCTATAATCCCAGCACTTTGGGAGGCCAAGGTGGGCAGATCACCTGAGGTTGGGAGTTCAAGACCAGCCTGACCAACATGGAGAAACTGCATCTCTACTACAAATACAAAATTAGCCAGGCATGGTGCATGCCTATAGTCCCACCTACTTGGGAGTCTGAGGCAGGAGAACCGCTTGAATCCAGGAGGCAGAGGTTGCGGTGAGCCGAGATTGTGCCATCGCACTCCAGCCTGGGCAACAAGAGTGAAACTCTGTCTCAAAAAAAATATATATATATAGAATATAACTGCATATATTAAGACATGCTACATATCAGAATTCTTTCATCATTGTCTAAGAAAAGCTTTTTGCAGGAAAGATATTTACAGTGCACAAAATATAAAGATGGGTATCTTGAATAAATATGGAAATCAGTCCAGTAAATAAATGGGCAAAGTATATGACCTGGCAGTTCAGAGAAGAGGAAACTCAAAATAGCCAATAAATAGGTGTTCAACCTCATTAGTAATTTAAGGGCTTGCAAATTAAACCATCAAATTAGCAAAAATAAAAATGGTGCTATAAGTGTAGGTGAGGTTGTAGAGTGAAAAGATGTGTTCACTTCCTCAGAAGCCATGTAAATGGGTAAAGCTTATGGTGGGCATTTCTGGTGAGCTAGAAGATATGGTCCTAGGTGTATACCCTAGTAGATGCCCAAGAAAGTGTATACAAAATATTTGTTGTATTTGGGAGGCTGAGGCGGGAAATCATTTAAGGTCAGGAGTTTGAGACCAGCCTGGCCAATATGGTGAAACCTCATCTCTACTAAAAATACAAAAAACATTAGCTAGGCATGGTGGCGTATGCCTGTAGTCCCAGCTACTTGGGAGGCTGGGGCAAGAGAATCACTTCAGCCTGTGAGGTGGAGGTTGCAGTGAGCCAAGATCCCGCCACTGCACTCCAGCCTGGGTGACAGAGCAAGACTCTGTCTCAAAGCAAAAAAAACCAAAATATTTGTTGTAGCACTGTTAGTGTAAGAAAAGTCAGAAACAACCTAAATGTTCATCAATAGAATGGATAAATGAATTGCAATATATTTACTCAATGAAATGTTATAGAGAGCAGTGAAAATGGATCAAGTAGAGAAAAAAGCAAATTATAGAAGGATCTATGTAGAATGACACTATCTAGATACAATTTTAAGCATGGGAAACATTGACATATATCTACTAAAGGAATAAAAACATTTGTGAGAGTGGTAAACAACTTCAAAACAAGGAAGTTATTTCTACTGAGTGGAAGGGCTCAGGGTGCAGTGTTTTGGTGATATCTAATGTTTTATCTCCTAAGTTTTGTGATGGTTCATGAATGTTTGTTATGTTGTCGTCTGTACCTTTTTTTGTATGTCTGAAGAATCACAGTGAGTCTTGGGCGTGGTGTATCCACACATAAATAGGTCATCATGACACTGGAGGACATCAAAGGCAGAGAAACATCTGTAGAGCTGCTAGAGAGAAATGACTGGCTAAGCATGAAGGGATGATAATTTGACAACAGATCTCTCATTAGTAGCAATAGATGCCAGAAGAGCTTGGAATGCATCTTTGAGCTGCTAAGGGGACTGCACTGTGACATGCATGTGGACAGGCTGCACCAGGTCTGGGGCTGCGATGGCCACTGCAGTGGGGTTCCTCTCCCCACCCCAGAAAATTCAGTTACCAAAACTGACTCAAGAACAGAGAACAGAATCAGATCAGTAACAATGGAAGGATCTGGGAAGGTTATCAAAAAGCTCCCATCACAGGGATTTTACAGATTTTAAAAACCCTGTATGAAAGAACACATGGATGATTTAACATTAGAAAAACGACTACCTTGTCTGATCAAAAGGAAAAAAGAGATCATCTATTAGATGCAGAAACAGCATACAGTCAGATGCTAATCCCATTCATGATATATATTTAAAAACTCCACAAACCAGAAATAGAAGGCTTTCTTCTGGTAAAAACTAAGGACGTGATACTTAGTGGAAGGATCTGTGTTGAAGAGAAAAGGACGAGAATGCTATTAGCACTTCTGCTCGGTATGCTAGGGCTCCTAGCTGGCATAATGCGATAAGAAAAAAAAGAAACAATAGACATAAGAATTGGAAAGAGAAAAATCTAAATCGTTATTTCCAGATGGTATAATTATCTACATAGAATACCCAAGGCTGACCACAGTGACTCATGCTTATAATCCCAGCACTTTGGGAGGCTGAGACAGGAGCATTGCCTGAGCCCAGTAGTTGGAGGCTGCAGTGAGCTATGATTATGCCACTGTACTCCATCCCAGGCGGCAGGGTGAGACCCCATCTCTTAAAAAAAAAATTTCCAGAAAATCTGCAGATAGACTACTAGAACTAATATCCAGCAAGGTTGTTGAATATAAGATGAATACACAAAAATAGATAGACTCTTATTTACTGGTAACAGTCAATTAGAAGAAAAAAACTCCACCGGGTTGCAGCGTGAGGATGTAAGTTACTATCTAGTGTTCTGTATTTCATCCTGAAGGACTCCCTTCAGCATTTCTTGTAAGGCAAGTCTTCTAGCGACAGATTTTCTGTTTTTGTTTATCTGGGGATGTCTTAATTTCTCTATCATTATAATTTCAATGTCGTTTGGTTTTGCTGGGTATTGAGGAAAGGTGTGTGTGGCCACATGGTTTTGAAGTAGAGTAACAGGTGCTGACAGTCTTTCTTCTGGCACTTGGAATATGTCATCTCGCTGCCTCTCACTCCATGATGTCTGATGAGAAATCAGCTGTTAGTATCACTGAGGCTCACTTGCGTGTGGTATGTCGCTTCTCCCTTTCTGTGTTCAAGATTCTTTGGTTCTAGATCATTTTATTATGATGTGTTGAGGTGTGGATCCCTTTGGGTTCGTGCTAGTGGAAGTTAATTGAGTTTCTTGTATATATAATGTTTTCAAATCAAATCTGTGAAGTCTTTGGCCATTATTTTAAAAATATTCTTTCTGACCTTTCTCTGTGTCCTTTTCCTCTGAGACTCCTGCTTACAGGTGTGTTGGGACACCTGATGGTGCTGCACAGGTGTCTTCGAAGCTCTGTTCATTTTCCTTCGCTTTTTTTTTTTTTTTTTCTGTTCCTCAAACTGGATAATCTCAATTGATTTCATGTTCACTGGTTCTTTCTTCTGCTTGCTTAAATCTGCTGTTGAGCCCCTTTAATGAAATTTTTAATTTCACTTGTACTTCTAAACTGTAGAACTTCTGTTTAGTTTATATGTATAAAATTCTCTTTATTGATAATTATCTGTTTGGTGAGACATCATTCTGCTTTTCTTTAATTCTTAATCATGATCTTCTTCTTTTTTTTTTTTTTTTGAGATGGAGTTTTGCTCTTGTTGCCCAGGCTGGAGTGCAATGGCATGATCTCAGCTCACTGCAACCTCTGCTTCCCAGGTTCAAGCGATTCTCCTGCCTCAGCCACCCAAGTAGTTGGGATTACAGGTGTGCGCCACCACGCCTGGCTACTTCTGTATTTTTAGTAGAGATGGGGTTTCACCGTGTTGATCAGGCTGGTCTCAAACTCCTGACCTCAAGTGATCCACCCACCTCGGCCTCCCAAAGTGCTGGGATTACAGGCGAGAGTCACCATGCCCGGCCATGACCTTCTTTAGTTCTTTGACCATATTTAAAATGGCTGAGGTGATGTCTCTGTCTGATAAGTTCACGTCTGGGCTTTGTGTTCTGTTTGCCCTTCTGGGTCAGATCCACTGCCCACCTTTCCCGGCATCTGCGCAGGAGGCCAGCCTGCGTGGCTTACATCCAGGGGTTGCCTGGGCTCTCCCACTTCCCTTTGGGCTCAGCCACTAGGGGGATTTGGGGCAGGCAACAGGAGGCTGGAGAACGAGGGCAGGGTATGTGGCCATGTCCCCTGGCCAATGTCACTCAGCAGCATGTGTCACCTCCTCCTTCCAGGTTCTGGTAGCCGCTGCTGCCCTTTATCCCTTGGGTCTGGACCCTGCACTGTCCCTCGCGGCTCCCAGGACAACTTTGTGACAAATCCTTTTGTAATTAAACCCCTTTGTGAGGTCTCCTGTTCGCCCATGTATCTGTTTCCTTTTGGGGCTATGACTGATACAGAAGGGTGCACGCCCACTTTCGAGTGTTGACGCCTCCAAGAAGGAAGGGAGGAAGATGAGGCAAGGGTGTGACAGGTGTCCATCGGCACAGGGCGCAGCAGGTGCTCTAAAGACATTTCATCATACAAAGATGCATGCGGACAAAGACAGATGATTGTTTTAGAGGTCCAAGCTTTTACTTTAGGCCTCTGAAGAATTCTCTTGAGAAGGGACAGTGTTTTGTGGCAGTAAAGACGAATATGCTGTTAAAGGAAGAAAAAGTGACTCCTCTGGCAGATGGTAATGGCAGGAATCATCAACATCTTTAACCCACAGAGGGCTACTGTCATTCTGTCACACAGGTACTCGGGGAGAAGCAGAGAGCTAGCCACAGCCAGGGCTCTGCCCATTAAGGAAAAATGGCTTCAGCAAAAAGGGAAGGGGATGCGGGATGCAGTTCTCTCCCCGCCCAGTCTACAGGGATGACTTGCAGCTAGATGTACCGGAGGTGAAGGCATCAATCTGCGTGTTTCACGTGATGGTCCCGGATGGAGTGAGGTGTGTCCCTGTCGGCCCTGCTGTCCTTGCTGGCTCCACAGACAGGTCATGGAGAGCCCAGCGAGGAAGGCTTCCAAAAAGGAAAGGGGGACGTTTTGAGGGAGTTCATGAGTGGTGGTAAACCCCGCAAAGAAACCGTTGCAGTGAGAGATGAAAGAAGGGCTGAGGCCACACATGTGTGCCCCAAGGGTGTGGAGGAGAAGGCGCTGGGCAGCGGGTGCAGCCAGAAGCAGCCGGCCCCGGGCCCTTTTCATCCCAGGGTTAGAAGCAAATAAAAACTCCCTCTTCACAAACATCGTTCTCTTGCTCCGTGGAATTGTGTTTTACCAAAAGTGGAAAAGGGTTTCTCATTATTGCTGATCAAATCACTTTTCAAGCCTGACCAAACAGGAGGCAAGGCATTTTAATTGTCCACAGTAAGTAAGACTCACAGTCTCGGCACAATGAGCCTGACGCTTCTCATCAGACCTGCCTCTGGTGGCTGGTGTGGGCCATCTGTGAGTCCCAGAGTCCGAGGGCTTGAGGTCCTACTGGCCCAGCCCCGGTCTAGATTGGGGTCAGAAGTAAGGCTTCTCTTTGGGTGTTACTGGGGGCTGCTTGCTTTGAGAGAGACAGAGACAAACTGGGACGTGTCAAGAAGAGAGAGTAGGATGATGCGGGGGCTTGAGATCATGCCAGGGCAGAAGGTTTAAACAAGCAATTTCGAAAGGTTCCTTTGTGTCTAAGAGAGAGTAGAATGATGCGGGGCTTGAGATCACACCCGGGCAAAAGGTCTAAAGAGCAATTTCTAAAGGTTCCTTTGCGCCTAAGATTCTGGGTCTTGGCCAGCTGGCCAGCTGCGTTGGCTCACACCTGTAATCCCAAGACTTTGGGAGGCTGAGGCGAGTGGATCGCTTGAGGCCAGGAGTTCTAGACCAGCCTGGACAATATGTTGAAACCCTGTCTCTACCAAAAAAAAAAAAGAAAAATTAGCCAGGTGTGGCGGCAAGCACCTGTAGTCGCAGCTACTCAGGAGGCTGAGATGGGAGGATCTCTTGAGCCCAGGAGGCTGAGGCTGCAGTGCACCATCATTGTGACACTGCACTCCAGCCTGGGTGACAGAGCCAGACCCTGTCTCAAAAAAAAAAAAAAAATTCTGGGTCTCAGTCCTCAAATTGATGTGGCTCTTCGTACCCAAGTTTTATCCTTTCTGTCTCAAACATGTCTTCCAGATATACCCCTCCTTGAACAGAGCAGGGAAGGATGCGTCAGGAGAAAGTCACCTCAGTGAATAGCTTTTTTTAAAAAAAAAAAATCATTCTGTTTTTCAAGTTATGTGGTTGGTGATGATGAAATGAATTAAACAGCATTTCCCTGCAGTGCCCCCGTCTCTCCCCTAAGAGAGGCCCACTGTCTCCTGGGCCTGCACACCTCACAGCACCTCCAACTGAGCCTCCCAGGCTTCCGCTGACTGCCCCTTCAGTGCACAGCCCAGAGCCACGATTCGCCAGCTGGGTTCCTGTGCTCAGAGTCTCCCAACAGAACAGGTTCTTGTCCAAAGAAGTTCAGGAAATGCTACATATTCCCCTACCTCTTAGAGATTTGACGTCCATTAGACTATGAAAGACCTCGAGAATTGTGTGAAGAAACTTGTTTCCAAACTGTCCTTTTGTAAAGGGATACCTGCTATACATGTGATTCTGGCAATGTTCTGGGAAGCACAGGCCTGTTGAGCAAATGCAGCACCTGTACTCACCATGGCATCCAGGGCCCTACGAATCTCAGTGCTGCTTGACCTCCCAGACAGCGGCTCCATCCCTGCCATGTGGGCCACAAGCCCCTGCTCCAGCCGCCACAGCTTCTCCAATCCTGGAACGGTCTGACCTTGTGCTGTTCTTACTGCTTGGGGTATACCTTCCCACCTCCAAAGATTCTCTTGCTCCTTCGTGGCCCATCCGAGATTCCTCTCTTGTGTGAAGCCTTCTTCAGGCCCCTCACCAGGTAGGGTCACATGCTGTCCTCCCTGGCTCCTGTAGCATTTCATTCTGATCACTCGAAGGAGCCATCAGTATCTCACGTCAGTACTCTGCTGTCTGATAGTCTCTCCAGGCAAGTCCAGAGTCTCTCCTGTCTGGTCCCTGTGGGTCAGGGCAGCCCCTGCCTTCCAGGAAGCAGGGACATCATCAAGGACTGGACTGCTTTGTCCCCCCACCGCCCAGCCTACTCCACCCTTCCTGGGCTGCAGCCAGATCAGGAGCCTGTTGCCCTGATGGTGGAGTCCTTGCAGGACAGGGAGGCTGTGCCTGTCTCTGCCTGTGGGCCAGAGTGCCGTGCTGCTATGTGCCAGGATATGTGGCCAAGTGTGACAGAGATTCCTAGATGCTGACGAGCCTCTCATTGCACAGTGGTACAGTGTCTGGCCAACTGTCTATCCCCAGCCATCTGGTTCTCCCAGTTACTTCTGCGGGTGAAGGTGAGGAGATGAGAGGCCTGCTCCAGGAGATGGGTGGGGGGCTGGAGGGGCCCTGGTGGGGATTGCCGTGAGCCTCTGTTACTCCCAGATGTCCCTGGTGAGAGGAGCCACTTGTGTGTTGCTTTTGTGCTGAATCCTGATTCAATACTTAAACATTTTTAAAAAATTTATTTTATGAATATATGAATAGTATTTTCATTCTCTTGCTATTCCTCAAAGTACTATAGGAAAGAAGGGAAGTAACATTTATTGAAAGTGTTCTGTGTACCAGTCACTGCTGGAAATGCTTTAAATATCTTAATTATAAGTAATATATATTAATATGTCTATAAACAGATACCTCAGGAATTAAGATATCACTTATAAGTAGTCATTTTAAATGTAGTGCTTTGTGTTGGCAAATGTATAGCCAAGGTGTATTAATTTGGTCAAGGTAAATTAATTCCCACAATGTGCTATTTTATCTTTGTAGGGACATTTTAACCATACCAAGAATCATTAGAAGATGCAAGCTGGAAAAAAGAAGATCCCAGTTTTGGTTTCGAACCCTTCATGTTCTAGCAAATGTGAATCTCCTACAGATGGGTTTGGGGATTTACCTGTTCAAATAGCAGCCCGGTGTCCTCTGTGGGTCGGGGGGGAGGTTTGTCTGTCCTTTCATTCTAGTAAATCCATCATCCTCTGCACGAGAGCCAGGAGAATCCACGTCACTTCAAAAGAGCCCCCAAATCATTACTACGTACTACGGCCTCCTTTCGAATGTTCCTGGTTGAGAGGGAGATCAATTGCATTATTTACAAGTCAAAAAGTTTTGTATCAAACTTCCTATGAGCTTGGGCACTCATGGCCTATGGAGGCCCGCCCAGATGCAGCCCCGCCATCATGCTTTTTCATTGTTTTGTGGATGTACCCAGGGCTATTTACACACTCTTTCATTAAAAGGCTTATTTTTATATTTAAAATGTTCTAATCCTGGAGTGAATTTTATTAAATGCTAGTGTCCAATCTGTTCCCCAACTGAAGGTATCAGAGACAGAATCCCTGTAAGTGGAAATTACTCATTTTCTCTTGGGTTTTCAATGTATCATCTGACTGTGAGGCTGGCATTTTCTCTAGGTTTGAAAGCTTCCTGAGCTGTTCTGTTTGTAAGCTCCTGTCCGCATCACGTTATCTGCAGGGAACGTGCTCCCTCCAGGGAGTGTCCTCGGCACTGATGTGGGAAGAGCCCCTTCTATAAGTCATCATGGGGTTCGGTCATGGGGAGAGTTCCCTACGGCAAAGATGGAGCAGAGGAAGACAAGGTGTTGAAACCAGTACAGCGCCACCTGGGATATGGATGATCCGGAGTTACAGGACACTTCTTCATTAACCCTGGGTAAGATCCCAGAGCTGTGACTCGATCAAAAAATGCCAGTTCGTGCCAAACAACCAAAGCCGGGAGAGAGGGAGAAGGTGTTGGTGTTCGTGGCTTTACGAAAGATTTTTACGAAGAGCTTTAGTTTGTTCTCTTTTCAAAATGAGATACACATCTAATTTTTATGGGAAAAAAAGAAAACTCTTAGATTCACAGCATGTTCTTTTTTGTGTGTAAACTCTTCCTTCTCACCCTCACTCATGGAGAGAGCAGGTGTCCACGCGGCATCGGATGGGTGTTTTGTAGCTGATGTGGCACGTCCCTCCAGCTGTTCATATGAAGCTGGCTTTTGTAGAGAACAGTCCCCGGGCATCCTCCTGCCCCAAGAAAAATGCCCCCACTTCAGAGTCAGACAGACGTGAGTTCCCATCTCACCTCCACCAGCCATCTCCATGTGACCTTGATGAGTCCTTGGACTTCTTGGAGCCTCTGGTTCCCATCTGTGTGGTAGGGAGGTCGCCCTCTGGGTTTGCTCTTAGCCCACGGTGCGAGTCCTTGGTGTCTGTGCCCTCTCTCCCTGTGCACAGCCCCTTCAGCCCAAAGCAGGTCTTCTGTTCTGGAAAAGCAAAGCTCACAAAACGTGATGACCCAGGTGACAAGGACGAAAGGGATGAGGTGTAACTGGCTGGAATGTGGGTGTATTAGGGTTCTCTAGAGGAACAGAATAGGATAGGTGTATATGTGAAGGGGAGTTTATTAAGGAGTATTGACTTGCACGATCACAAGGTGAGGTCCCACAATAGGCTGTCTGCAAGCTGAGGAGCAAGGAAGGCAGCCTGAGTCCCAAAACCTCAAAAGTAGAGAAGTCGACAGTGCAGCCTGCAGTCTGTGGCTGAAGGCCCAAGAACCCGTGCAAACCACTGGTGTAAGTCCAAGAGTCCAAAAGCTGAAGATCTGGGAGTTCGATGTTCAAGGGCAGGAAGCATCCAGCACGGGAGAAAGAGGAAGGCTGGAAGACTCGGCCAGTCTAGTCTTTCCACATTCTCCTGCCTGCATTATTCTGGCCAAGCTGGCAGCTGATTAGATGGTGCCCACCCAGATTGATGGTGAGTCCGCCTCTCCCAGTCCACTGACTCAAATGTGAATCTCCTTTGGCAACACCCTCACAGATACACCCAGGATCAATACTTGGCATCCTTCAATCAAGTTGACACTTGATATTAACCACCACAGTGGAGAACCAGCGGCTTTATCCAGGTGCTGGAGTTTCCAGACTGTGAGGGGAATGGAGGAGCTTGTGACTGGGTACCTAAAAGGGGGGATGGCAACATTTTCTTGGTGTTTTCAGCCATTTTAGTGCAGGCCATGAAATAGAAGGCTCAGAAATTCCAGATTTTCCTAGGTGTGGTCCACACCTCAGTCCCATCCTAGTCTGGCCTTGCGTGGACAGAGGTCCTGCCCGTGGCCTTGTCCCCTGGCAGCCGCCCCCCGCCCACCCCCTGACTTGCTGTCACAGCTGCCCTGGCATCCATCCTGGCCTTCACCCCCACCTCCCGGGCTCCAGAGTCATCCCTGGCCACAGGACAGTCTCTGCTCTCCAGCCCAGCCGCCTCCTGCTGGGATTACCTGGAGGAGCTCGTCCTGTTTCTCCCTGGCAAATTAATTTGTCAGCACCACAGGTACTAAAACAGATTTGCTAATAGGCAAAACCTGCATGGATTTCACTAAACTGGGTCTTGATGCACCCATGACGAGCGTGAAATGGGATTATCCCTTTAAAGTGCTTCATCTTTGTATTCTTGTCAAAAGAGGAGGAAAAAGACATTTTCTTACACCCTGAGGAAACAGACTGGGCATTGATGTGTGTGTATTTCCATTAGATAAATTTTCAATTTGTTCTTTAATTATAATCTGTTATTGCTTTTGGGGGGATATAGGGGCTAAAAATGTCAAAACGTACCTTTACTAATTTCACAAAGTAAGTTTGTAATGGTTTCTAAACCAACAACTTATGAAACTCATTTTAGAACATTCAAAAGCATGGTAAGTGGTTAACAAAGATGTGTTAACACCATTTGACATGTTTTTCCTCCTTTAAAAATATAGTTTGTTTCCAAATTTGTTTTTAAAACAATAAAAAAGTATACTTGAAATCCATACTTATTAAAGAAACAAATTTTTAATTATAAATTTTAGATAAAAATGAAATAATCCCATAATCCCATTACTCAAAAGTAACTCATGTTCACATTTTGATGTGCGTCCTTTCAAAGTTTTTTCTATGTGAATATATGCTCCTAAGCATGTACTTTTAAAATTTATATTTTATTTTATTTTGAGACAAGGTCTCACTGCTGTTACCCAGGCTGGCGTGCAGTGGTGCAGGCATGGCTCACTGCAGCCTTGACTTCCCTGGGCCCAGATGGGTCCCTCCTCGGCCTCCTGAGCCACGGGGACCACAGGCGTGTGCCACCATGCCCGGCTAATTTTTGTATTTTTTGTAGAAGTGGGGCTTCACCATGTTGCCCAGGCTGGTCTTGAACTTCTGGGCTCAAGCCATCTGCTCATCTTGGCCTCTCCCAGTGCTGGGATTACAGGTGTGAGCCACCGTGCCCAGCCTAGCATATACTTTTTTTTTTTTTTTTTTTTTTTGAGACGGTGTCTCACTCTGTCGCCCAGGCTGGAGTGCAGTGGCACGATCTCGGCTCACTGCAAGCTCCACCTCCCGGGTTCACACCATTCTCCTATTCTCCTGCCTCAGCCTCCCGATAGCTGGGACTACAGGCGCCTGTCACCACACCTGGCTAATTTTTTTGTATTTTTAGTAGAGATGGGGTTTCACCATGTTAGCCAGGATGGTCTCGATCTCCTGACCTCGTGATCCGTCCACCTCGGCCTCCCAAAGTGCTGGGATTACAGGCATGAGCCACCGCGCCTGGCCGCATATACTTTTTAAAGTTAACATCATGTAAATCTTTTAATGTCAACTAATATATATTAGATTACCATTTTAAGTGATTACACAGTATACCGTTAAATGGAAATGCTACATTTACCCAGTTCCTTCATAATGAGTGCTTAGGTTGTATCTGTCTACTTGCTATTATAGAAGTTGCTGTGTAAACATCCTTATATTCTGTAAAGTTTTGCAATTATATTCAAAAGAACATTCTAGAAGTTGTGCTGCTGGAGCAGAGGGCACCTTCTGGTTTTCTGCCCTCTGGAAAGGTATCAAGAGCCCGTGTCCTGTCCCTGTGCATCAACATTGGCAGAAACATTTTTTTTTTTAGCACGGAGCATTTTGCACCCACAAAAGTAGGCAGGACAAACAGACCGGACAAGGAGCCCCGTCAGCTCTCATCCAGCTCCAGTGATGATCGGCCACTGCCAGTCCTGCCTGCCTGTTCTCACCCGGTCCCACTGTTAGATGCAAATACGAGACAGAATATGACTGCAGCTGTGCTTTTTTTTTTTTTATGTCTCTCCTAAAGAGACATTTAAAAAAGCAAAACCACAATACAATTGTTACTCCTAACACAAAATTTACAGTAATTCCTTATATCATGAAATAGGTAGCTTTTAATCAAATTTCTACATGCTTCATCAATTTCATGATGATTTTATTTTGTTTTGTGTTTTACAACTTGTGTCCGAATCAGGGCCACATACTGTGACAAGCTGATGGGTTCCTAAGTCTCTCTCTCTATGCAAGGATCTTCTCTCTCTCTCTTCCCTCTCCAGAAACTGGATTATAGAGTTTGTGCTGATTTCGCTAATTATGTCTCCCTGAGGTTTTATTGGCTTCCCTGACCTGTGTTTCCTACAAATTGGTAGTTGATATAGAAGCTTAAGCGGATTCTATTTTGATTTTTTAGCAAGTCTTCTCTTTTGATTGATGCCAGTATGGTCTT
Organism: Symphalangus syndactylus; assembly: GCF_028878055.3. Classification (NCBI taxonomy): domain Eukaryota; kingdom Metazoa; phylum Chordata; class Mammalia; order Primates; family Hylobatidae; genus Symphalangus; species Symphalangus syndactylus. The sequence goes on from NC_072424.2 coordinate 8,380,263, forward strand.
TGCTAGTTGCAGTTTTAATTTGCATGCCACACACTGCTTTTTGGAGATGCTTACTGGCCGTGTGTGTCTTTTATAAACTTTCCACCTTTGCCCATTTTTCTATTGGAGCATGTGTCTTTATTTATTTTTAAGAGTTCTTTATATATTAAGGCAATTGAATCTGTTTTTCTCTCATGTTGGAAATATTTTTCCCAGTTTATTATTTTTCACTTTCTTTTCAATGATATTTATATATCATTTGCCACACAATTTTTCTCTGTCATATCTGTCAGCCTCTTTTTTGCTGGCTTCTAGCCTTACAATCATTTGAGAAAGGCCTTCCTTTCCCCAAGGGCATGTACATTACATGAGTTGATTGTAACGTATACATCTCCATTTTTGCACAATTCTGACATTTAAAACTTTAGCTACAACTTTCTGGTGGGTAAAGAGTGATATATCTAACTTTATTTTTTCCCCAAATATTAACCAGTTATTCTAACCACATCTTTTCCATTGACTGTCCATTCCATTTTTATCATACATGGAGTAGTTTCTGTACGTGCTTCTCTGTTCTTTGATCTTTCTCATGCAGTGGCCATAACATTGTGCATGTGTGTGGGTGGCCTTTTTATTAAAATATAACACACATATTGCAGAAGAGTAAATAAATGTGTGCCCAGGTCTAGTGCACCTGCATGGGTATGATCGACTTTAGGATCATTTTGTCAAATCTCAAAAAAACCCCACATAAAGTGTTGATGGGGTCTGTGCTGATTATTGATGAATTGCAGGATAAGGAGTAGCTTTACAGTATTGAGACTTATGCAGACACATGGTACATTTTGCTCTGATAAACATTTTCCTGTTTTGTTAGTATAGGTCCTGCACTTTAAGCTCATCCCAGATCATCTTTGTTCAGTTACTGTTTCTATGTCTAACTGTTATACCAGATTATTTCTGAAAAAAAAAAAAAAAATGCTGTTTGAAACCTGCTAGTGCATTTTCCCCAGATGCAAAGGGAAATTTTGATCAAATTTCTACATGCTTCATCAATTTCATAATGATTTTGTTTTGTATGGCCATCCTCAGGAAGCCCATCCTCCCTGAGCACACTGTATGTCAGACACCGTGCTGAATACTTGACTTACGTTATCATATTTAACCCCCAGAACTCCTGGAGAGAAGAAGTACCTTCATTGTACTAGGAAGAAGAGAGGCCCAAGGAGGCTGCATCACTTGTCCACAGTCAGATGCTGGGGTCAGACCTGGCCTCCACTCCAGCATCTGCCTCCTCCAGACCCTCACTCCTAGAACTGCACATGGATTGTGGGGTGGCAGAGTGGGGGTGGGTGTCTGGTTAAAATGCAGACTGTCAAGTCTGAGGCAAGGCCTGGGATCCTGCATTTCAAATAAGCTCCCAGGAGATGCCACAGAGCATGCTCAGGACTGTTAAGGCACATTGCCTGCCCACATCATCTAGAATATGGTAACACGGGATCTTGTGGAGGTGCAGACAATTCCCCGGCTCTAGAGTGGAAAGCATTCTGTTTTGGGAAATAATCTGAACAGTTTACCTTGCCAGTCTAGGAAGCCCCTCACCTTGGTGCCACTTCCTGGAGTCATGACATCTGGGGGTCTGGGCGGGCTGCCTGTCTGGGGCTCCTCTGCCACTTACTCAGTTTCCTTATCTGTGAAATGAGAATAGCAACAGTACCTGCGTCCTCACTCCCTGAGGAGTCAGTGACATAGGTCTATATTTGAGGCTCTTGGAATGCAGCATGGTGGCCGTAGCCACTTTTACTGCGTGCACTTGCACAGGCCTCAGAAGCCGCCACTCCAGCGCCCAGGGCCACAGTGGCACAGGATTAAAGCCAGCCCTCTGCCATCCACATGCTGACCCTGTTGTGAAGCCCCCCTTCCCCCACAATCTCAGGCCTTGTGGAGAGGCTGTCTCAGACCTCGTCTTCTCCACCCGCTGCCTCTTAGCTAGGATTCGTGATTTTTATGCAGTTTTTTGAGGACCTTTGGGAACTTCTGGCCCCCCAGTTGCTTACCAATATGTCAGAGTATTTGGTGAGGATTTCCTGGCCTGGGTTTCCATGATCACTGTCAAGTCTTCGGCAGCTTGGTAGAAAGACAAGGTGGTCCTAGTGCAAACTTGGAAGGGCCCAGAGGGGACAGCAGGGAGTTAGTGTTTAATGGGCACTGAGATGCAGATGGGGAAGATGAGAGTTCTGGAGATGGATATGGGGATGATGGTTGTACAACAGTGTGAAAGCACTTAATGCTGCTGAACTACACACTTAAAAACGGTTTAAATGGTGAATTTTATGCCATGTATATCTTACCACCATGAAAAATTAAAAATCCAGCTGGATGTGGTAGCTCACACCTGTAATCCCAGCACTTTGGGAGGCTGAGGCGGGAGGATCACATGAGCCCAGGAGTTCAAGACCAGCGTGGGCAACACGGTGAAGCCTCATCTCTAAAAAAAAAAAAAAAAAATAGCTGTGCATGGTGGTAGCATATGCCTGTACTTTCAGCAAGTAGTGAGACTGAAGTAGGAGAGTCACTTGAGCCCAGGAGATCAAGGCTGCAGTGAGCCATGATCGAGCCACCTCACTCCAGCCTGGGTGACACAGTGAGACTCTGTATAAAAAATGAAAGAAACTGGCCGGGCAGGGTGGCTCATGCCTGTAATCCCAGCACTTTGGGAGGCCGAGGCGGGCGGATCATGACGTCAGGAGATCGTGACCATCTTGGCTAACATGGTGAAACCCCGTCTCTACTAAAAATACAAAAAATTAGCCGGGCGCGGTGGTGGGCGCCTGTAGTCCCAGCTACTCGGGAGGCTGAGGCAGGAGAATGGCGTGAACCCAGGAGGCGGAGCTTGCAGTGAGCGGAGAGAGTGCCACTGCACTCCAGCCTGGGTGACAGAGCCAGACTCCATCTCAAAAAAAAAAAAAAATTAAATTAAATTAAATTTTAAAAAAATGAAAGAAATAAGAAACTCTCAATGGCTCAACCCTTCCCTTTCTCTGTAAAATGACCTTGTTTCTTTTCCTCATTTTTCACTGACTATGGACCAGCCAAGTACGAGTTTTCAGTCACCCACATGAAGGTCCTGGGGTATTCACTGAATGCTCGACTCGGCATGACCCTTGCTTTTGAGCCCTGTGCATGGAGCGGCTCTCAGGGGTGCTGCCCTTGTCCTGCTCATGACAGCACCCTCACCCCTAATCTTCCGGTACAGCCACTGGAGCTTGGAGCCATGAGGGGCAGCACTTCCCTCTGGGCAGGAGCCCAAAGACCACCAGTGGCTTGCTAGGGTCGGTAAGGATTAATTGCACATTTACTAAATACACGGCGATGTTTTCAGCCCTAAATCAGGACAAACAAGATTTCCTTTCTGACATCTAACTTTACTTACTTTAAACTGCATTTAATCATTTATTCAGTGACCATTATTAAAAAGAGTAAAGTTATTTAAAAAGTTAACAACCATCAGCCACCAATGCATTTTTCAGTTAAAATGTTCTATTTCATCACTCTTCTGATGAGGCCCATTTTTCTTTTCTTTTCTTTTTTTTTTTTTTTTTACTTTTCGAGACAGAGTCTTGCTCTGTCACCCAGGCTGGAGTACAGTGATGCGATCTCAGCTCACTGCAACCTCTGCCTCCTGGGTTCAAGCAATTCCCCTGCCTCAGCCTCCCAAGTAGCTGGGACCACCAGCCCGCACCACCACATCCAGCTATTTTTTTTGTGTTTTCAGTAGAGATGGGGTTTCACCATGTTGGCCAGGCTGGTCTCAAACTTCTGACCTCATGATCTGCCTGCCTCGGCCTCCTAAAGTGCTGAGCTTACAGGCATGAGCCACCGTGCCTGGCCAGGTGAGGCCCATTTATTCAGATTTCAAGAAAGCCAATTCAGTGGTTATTCATAATTCTTAATTTTTTCAAACATTCTTGACAAGCCTTTTAAAAATTAGTTTGAATCAGTAGAAGAAATTAAATCTCAGGAGTCATAAATGCCTTGGGCAATCACTGCAAGTTGTTGATGATCAAAAATGACCCATGGCCATTCCTGTGTCTCCTTTGGAGAAATGTCCAAAGCCCATTTTTAAATTGGGCTATTACTTTTTTTTGCTTTTGAGTTGTGTGAATTCCTTATATATTTTGGAAATTGACCCTTTATCAGATATGTGGTTTGCAAATATTTTCTCCCATTCTGTAGGTTGCCTTTTCACTCTTGATTGCTTCCTTTGCTGTAAAGAAGCTTTTCAGTTTGATGAAATCCCACTTGTCTATTTTTGCTTTTGTGGCCTGTGCTTTTGGGGTAATATCCATGAAATCAATTCCAATGTCATGAAACTTTCTCTGTTTTTTTTCTGGGAGTTTTTTGTTTGTTTGCTAGACATTAGCCCACTTGGTGAAATCTGGGAGTTTTATATTTTTAGGAATTACACTGAAGTCTTTAATCCATTTTCAGTTGATTTTTTTTGTATGGTGTAAGATAATGGTTCAATTTCATTCTTTTGCATTTGCATATCCAGTTTTCTCAATACCATTTGTTGGAGACTGTCTTTCCCCCATTTTATATTCTTGGCACCCCTATTGAAGAGCAGTTGACCATATATGGTTGGATTTAGTTCTTGACTCTATTCCATTGGTCTATAGATTTGTCTTTATGTCAGTACTGTACCATTTTTATTACTGTAGCTTTGTAATATATTTTGAAATTAGAAAGTGTGATGCCTTTAACAGATATATGAAAAGACATGCAGTGTTACTACTCATCGGGGCATTGCAAATCAAAATCACAATGAGATACCACCTCACACCCATTTAAAAAACAAAAGACAAGTGTCGGTGAGAATGTGAATAAATTGGAAGCCACGCCCACTGTTGGTAGGAACGCAAAATGGTGCAGCCGCTATGGAAAACAGTGTGTAAGTTCCTCAGAAAACTGAAAATAGCACTACCCTATGATCCAGCAATCCCACTTCTGAGTATGTATCCAAAAGAATTATAATGAGATCTCAAAGAGTTATTAGCACTCCTGTGTTCATTGTAGCACTATTCACAATAGCCTGGATGTGAAAACAACCTGCGTGCACACTCAAAGACAGCAGATGAGGAAAATGTGATGTATACATATGATGGAATATTACTCAGTTTTTAAAAAGGAGGAAACCCTGTCCTATGTGACAACATGGACAAAGCTGGAGGACATCATGCTAAGTGAAACAAGCCAGACACAGGAATAAACATACTGTGTGATTCACTTCTCTGTGGAACCTGGAAACTTTGAGCTCACAGAAGCACAGAATAGAATGATGCTTGCCAGGAGCTGGAGGGAGGGAAAACGGGCAGTTGCAAGTCAGCCAGTAGAAAATTTCACTTACGGCAGATGCATAGGTTCCTGAGATCTGCGAACAACACCGTGCCTGTAGGTAACGATGCCATATTGTACACTTAAAACTCTGCTAAAAGGGCAGATCTGATGGCAAGTGTTCCTGCCACAATAAAATTTAAAGCAGCATACTGGCCCGTGACCCACGGTGGCACTTGGAGGGAGGGCTCATGCTTGCTGTCGTCCTTTCCATTTGGGTTCAGATACTCACTCTCCCACGTGAGAATCTCCCCATCCCAGGATGGTCCCTAAGGGCCCTTCCCCCACTCTACCGGGGACCCGCAGTTTCTCCTTGAGTTGGTGCTGGGCCAGCCTCCTGGCAACAGAGTGGGAGGAGACTCTGACAAAGCTTCCTTTTCTTTCCAGATGGTTCCACTTAAGACGCAGTTTCGCTGGCATCTATAGTAATTGACAGATGTACTCGGGATCCCGTGTCCAAAAGTCCTGGCTTTCGAGGAGCCCTCTTGGCTGCTGTGCTACCCGCAAACTGCGCCGAGTCCCAGCCATTCGCCCCCTTGAGTCTCACGCCCCACAGCACGCTCCTGACACAGGTGAAAATATTCCTGTGGGGGTCTCATCTGCCTGGGGCCTTGTTCTGGAAAACACCATCACAGAGGTAGAGGCAAGAACAAGCGGGTCTGACTCTGTGGTCCCAAACACCTTAATGAATAACAGTTTTGTTTTAGCAGCTTAAAAAACATCCTGAAGTATTTTTTATATTCTTTCAAGCTCTCCATCAGTATAAAAACTTAGCAGCTTTGGCCGGGCATGGTGGCTCACGCCTGTAATCCCAGCACTTTGGGAGACCAAGGCAGGCGGATCACGAGGTCTTGTGATATATCAGGAGATTGAGACCATCCTGGTCAACATAGTGAAACCCCGTTTCTACTAAAAATACAAAAATTAGCTGGGTGTGATGGCGGGGGCCTGTAGTCCCAGCTACTCAGGAGGCTGAAGTAGGAGAATTGCTTGAACCCTGGAGTCGGAGGTTGCAGTGAGCCGAGATTGTGCCACTGCACTCCAGCCTGGGTGACAGAGCAAGACTCCATCTCCAAACAAACAAACAAACAAACAAAAAACACTTAGAAACTTCTAGCGTAACAAAACCCAGCATTTTGCCACTGCCTGCCCATAGTTCCTCTGTATACACAATTCATAGAAATGTGCAAGACTCTGCCCCACACTTGGTATTCCTGTTTGGCTGCAAAGGTTTGCTGTACGAATGACCTCCACCAATATTCGACTAGAGTTAGCTGTGTTTGGAAAACATTCTTAGAACATGCATTGTTTTTCTCTTCAGAGTGAATGCAAGAATTTTCAAATGGTCTACTAATAATTTTCTTTATCTTCAAGGGTACTGAGAGGCCCACAAAAGAGCAACGCTGATTAGTTGGCCAGTAGTCTTATTCACTGGTGTCCTGGTCTAAGCTCTTCCTTTAATCCTGTATTTTTATTAAAACAGCTCCTGATATTAAAATAGGCAGCTTACGTCTGTGATTAGATAGGTACAGTCAAAGCCTATGATGACGAGGTGAGGGGGTCCAAAGATTCAGCTGTGTAACCTCAAGTGTACCATGGGGCTGACGAAGGCTGGGGCAGCCTCCTCAAAGCCAGCTTGCACCTCACGTGTCCTGGCTGTGTCATCTGGGGGCAGTAACTATCACGGGGATGCTTCTGGGTGTGGGGGACAGTGGTTGGTGCTCCCAGCTCCCATGGCTACCTTCTCCAGAGATCGCCCTGGTGGTTCAAGCTGCCTCACCTGGAGGTGCCTGGAGTCACCCTCCATGATTGGGTGGCCCAGGGCTGACCGCCGTCCTGTGCAGGGTACATGGACCCCCACTTCTTTGCCTCAAGGAGCTCCATAGAGCAGCATGTGATCCCCATCGGGCTCCCATCCAGGTTCCTAACCCAGGGCAGAAGTGCATTGTAGAGAAGCTATTTTATACAGGCCGGAAGGATGTATGGTGGTGGCCTCCTGAGGTGGGGGCGGGAGAGGGAGATGAGACTCTTAACTAGGTGGGGGCGGGAGAGGGAGATGAGACTCTTAACTAGGTGGGGACGGGAGAGGGAGATGAGACTCTTAACTAGGTGGGGGCGGGAGAGGGAGATGAGACTCTTAACTAGGTGGGGGCAGGAGAGGGAGATGAGACTCAACAAGGTGGGGGCGGGAGAGGGAGATGAGACTCTTAATGAGGTGGGGGCGGGAGAGGGAGATGAGACTCTCGACAGCCACTGAAGGAAGGTGAGCACAACGGTCACCGTTTACTAAGTATTACAAAAGCAAAAGCAAGTATGACCAAGTGTTAACAGTTAATTCTGGTGAGAACATGGATGTTCGCTATGTATTGTAGTTTCCATTTTTTGTGTGTTTCAAACATGAACCTTGAATAAATGACAAGTTGGCTTAGCAGTGGAATCTAAGGACTGTAATCGCAGCCAGTGCTGCATCTGTCCACGCACGGGCTGGCGTGTTTTGCACATAACAGCTCAGTGGTCCCTCCACAGCCCGAGATGGGACCATCATCCACGTTGGAGACAAGGAAGTCAGGGCACTGGCCAAGGCCACACACCTGCCTATGGCTGAGGTCGGTGCTCCAGCACGAACTGACTCCAGACAGAGGGGCGCCAGGGTTTACGTCCTGTGTTAAGAGCTGATTCGGTTGCCACATGCTCTTTATATTCAAAACGATCTCTTAGAATAATTTCTTAAATAGCATCTGAGAGATAATGCATGCTTCTTTGTTTATGTGAAATGAACTCAGATGCTCCCTATTGTAATTGAGGTAGAAAATGGCATGTATAGATGTTCAAGTTTCTTTAAAAAAAAAAAAACACATTGTTTTAAGGCCTTACTACCCGTTATTTTCCATTTTGCCTTTATTTTGTGATGAAAGTGATTCTGATTATTTTATTTATGTATGAATGAATGGACAGGGTCTTGCTCCATTATCTAGGCTGGAGTGTGGTGGAGAAACCAGGGCTCACTGCAGCTTTGACTTCCCATGTAGCTGGGACCACAGGCACACGCAGCCACGTCTGGCTAATTTTTGTCGTTGTTGAGGTGGGGTCTCGTCATGTTGCTTAGGCTAGTCTTGAACTCCTGGGCTCAAGTGATCCTCCTGCCTTGGCTTCCCAAAGTGCTGGGGTTACAGGCGTGAGCCACCGCACCCAGCTGAACCTATTCTTAATGAGCCTCAGAACTTCGGGAGCCACAGCCACAGTTCTGCACTTGGCCGGGGCTGGCCAGAGTGCAAGTTTGGGTGTGAGGCTGGCCCATTCCTGCTTCTCGGTCATGCACCTGCAGCCTGCCGGGAATGTCTCACTCAGACGGGCCCCACCACCTGTTTTCTGTTTCTGAATCCTGCCCCAGCCTCTCGTTTTTCCATTATGGCTGATGATTTTCTCCTGGGTATAAAAGCTATCCATGCACACTGTCGAGGCCCTGAAAACACAGAACACTTGGAGATGAGATTTTAAACCACTCAGTTTCATCACGGATGGTTTTTACAGCCATGTTTTAAATGTTGCTGTATTTTCCCTCTTTCTCTCCTTTGATTCTGTAGCAATACCATCTACAAGGATAGAAATTCAAATTAACATCTTGAATTTTTCATTTAATATTTAAATCATTTCTTTGACTTTTAAATCTCCCCAATTGTTATTTTGGAGAGGTCTTCAAATTCTAAAAACCCAGACTCAGTCCTGCCAGTGGAATGGTCTCCCTCCTCGGGACTCAAAGCGGCTCTTTCTACATGTTGTCTGCAAAAGAACCGTCACTGGTAGCAGTGACAACAAAGTGACTGCGAAGTCAGCGCGAGTTGGCCACAGCGTGAGCCCAAAACCCCTGTAGGTTCCCTTCCTGGGACCCACCTTTGAGCGCCCACCGGTCTGAGTGGGGGATCTGGTCCCCAAGCCCCTGCCCAGGACCAAAGGGTCCTCCAGCATCTTCCCAGGCCTGGTTCAACGAGGGCCCCTCCAGATGGAGGTGATCTGGCTGGCCCAGGGGCTGCCTGGTCTGCTGCACACCATGCTTGCCCCACCCTGGATGGCACCCGGGGCGTGTTTTCCACCTGGAATCAGTCGTTTGGCGCTCTGGCTCTGAATAAATGAGCCACAGAGTCACAACACACCAGGGTGGCGAGGGGCCCCTGCACGGTGTTCCCTCCAGTGGCAGAGGGGGAGCTTGCCTGAGCCCCCATTGCTCCAAGATGCCTGCTGTCTCCATGATCACCACTGGATGATTTTCCTGTGGATGGAGATCCAACGTAGGAGGTGCAAACTCGTGAGCCCAGGCGCTGCACCTGACATTGCAAAGGAAGCCCGGGCAGTGGGCTGGCAAGGAGCACAAGCTGGGGCTTGTCCCTCAGGGATCAACCTGGGACAGTGCTGAGAGAAGGAAGCCCCGGAGTCCTAGGGGCCAGCTGCAGCCTTGCACATTTCAGAGCCTCTGCACTCGGTTATATTAAGAAAATGGAGCTGGACACGGTGGCTCACACCTGTAACCCCCAGTGACTGGGGAGGCCAAGGCAGGAGGATCTTCTGAGACCAGGAGTTGGAAACCAGCCTGGGCAATATAGCGAGACCCTGTGTCTAAGAATAAATAAGTAAATAAATAAAACTAACTGGGCGTGGTGGCACATGCCTGTAGTCCTAGCTGCTTGGGGGGCTGAGGCGGGAGGATTGTTTGAGCCCAGGAGTTCAAGATGACAGTGAGCCATGGTTACACCACTGCACTCCAGCCTGGGAGACAGAGCGAGATTCTGACTCTTAAAAAGAAGATGTGTCTCAAGCTCATGGCTTCCTCTGCATTGTGTGGGCTACAGGAAGACTTGGTGCACCAGAGAATCTGGAGCTTTTGTAGCCGTGGGGCTAGTAGGTGGCCCTTGGAGCCTAAAAGTGACCGAGGTCCCTGCACATCTCAATTCCTTGGGCTCCCATGGATCTGGAACCGCCAAATCCACTTGCCCTGTGACGTGAGATGGGGACTTGCAGAGACCCTGGTGTCCCAGCAGAGGGTACTGGGGACTTAGGCGAGTGTGTATCCAGCCAGTCACAGGCTAGGTAATGATGGGGCTAAGGAGGGGGGTGCCAGAGAGTGGGCGCCCCAGGAGAGTGGGAACCTACTCTCAGCCAACCTGGCCAGTAGGAGGGGCACCCACAGACTGGGGCTCTTACCCTCTGTCAAGGCAGGTGGGTCCAGGGAGGGACCACAGCCAGGTCATCTTTCCCCTGGGCCTGCTGTCCTGCAGCTGTAGGGGTGAGCTGGACAGCTGACCCCCAGACAGCCCTCATATATCCACAGAGGGCTGGCAGGCCTGCTGTCCTCCCCTTCTTGCCTCCTCCTCCCTGATAGCTTCCATCTGTCTGCTTACTGGGCTCCAGGGCACCAAGATGATAGGGGGCCTGTGATGCCCCATGACTGGGATGAAGTCCTGCGATGAGCCACAGAGGGAGAGGCAGGAGACAAATTGCAAATAGTATTGAGGGGGAGACACTTGGACCAAAAGTCAGGCTGCCATACTGGAGCACTCGATTTTTGTCTGGGCTTCAAAGGCAAAAACAGCTGGCCTCCAGAAAGGAAGCACATCTGTGCTTTAGGGGAAGCCACATTACTTTCCTTGTGTTAAATCCGGAAAAAAAAATGTTTCCAGTGGGTCTTTATGGAAATGACATTGATGGGAGGAGGGGAAACCGGGTTTGGGCATCTCTTATGGGCACTAGAGGCCAAGGCCACCATGTTAAAATAGAAGGATGTGAAAGCATGTCTCGAGCTAGGGTCACGTGGCCTGGGTGTCACCTGTCCATGGGTTTAGGGACAGGAGTGAAAGAGAAGGTGGACCCCTCATCATTCAGCTCAGCTAGCTTCGTCCGGGTCTGACCAGCTCTGGACGCAGGAAGCCTGGAGTGCGGGAGCCTTAGTGAGTTACTTAGTGCAGGAATCCAGGAATTTGAGAAAGTGGCTGCAGGTTGAGAGCTGTGGGCATCATCAGGGCATTAAGGCAGCCTCAGGGAAGGCAGGCTCTGGAGGCTTCCCTACCAAGTACGCAGCCCCCCCTCAGTGCCTTACACAGACCACCCATGCCCTGTGCTGATGCTGGGGCTGAGAGAGAGCGAGGGAGCAGACTGCCTTTATTTCCTTTGCAATAATAACAGGAACAAAATAGCTTCACTTCCTACCTGCAGCCAGTACTGTAGCACTTTACTCCATGGAATCTTCATCCCCACAGCAACCCCATGGGGTCCACACCAGCCTCCCCTGTATGATAACGCCAGGTCCAGAGAAGCTGCAGAATGCACCCAGTGCATCCACCAGGCTCACACAGGGGATTGGGTGGCTGCTTTTGGAGCCCATCTGGGTATTGGCAGGAGTCTAGACCAACCTCAGTGCCCTGATGTGACAAGCCAGCTGACCGCTGTGGATGCAGGACACATCTCTTCCAGCGAAACACCTGGATTACAGTGTGCAGGCCTTTCCTGCAACGGAACAGCTGTACTGTCTGTTGACTGGAATACAGAACATTAAAAAGCAAGTGTGCACGCTTACACACACACGCCTCAGGGGTGGGCTCACACTGCCCACTTCCCCACTCTGGCACCCCCAGAAAGGTCAGGGAGCTCCCCCTGGGGGACGGGACTGGCGCCTCCTGGGAGGTTTAGGCCTAGGCGCTGCATAGACGCACGGATTAAATGAACCTCCGTGTGCAGGTGAGCGGACGGCGGGGGGTGGTGAGCAGGTGGCCTCAGGTGCACGGCCCAAGGCCCCTTCCAGAAAGGACACGCCCAGCCCGCAGCGTTTCCAGTTAGCATATTTAAAAGAGCATGGCCGGCTTCCTATCTGAAGTGTGTTTCCCCGGAGAGACCACCACCATTTGATCTATTTTTGATTAAAATGTAAAAATTAAAAATTAAATCAAATGGTAGCATAACTCCTCGGGGAAAACACACTTCGGTTATGAAGAATTCCCTGCAGTAACCCTGAGACTCTTACGGCAGCACTGTCTCGTCTGTAGGTGGTCTTTTTATGTCACACATAATTAAGAGGAATTGTGACGAGAACCACCGAAGACTGCCTTCGTGTGGGGTCCCGCAGCTGGCGCTTCTGGAGCAGGTCCCGGGGGAGGCGCTGGGCGGGGGAGTGGCGTGCACGGGTGGGGCTGCCCACCTGCAGGGAGCCCGAGTGTGCGCCCTGCGCCACCCATTGCCGTGCCCCGCGTCCCGTCCCTCGTGTCCCGCGCCGAGCCTCGCCCCACCCACTCCACCCCACTCCGTGCCACGCCCCGCGCCCCACTCAGGCCCCACTTAGCACCTCTCGCCCCACCCCTCGTGCCCTGCCCCTTCCTGTGCCCCACGCCACGCCCCGTCCCACGCCCTGCCCCATGCCCTGAGCCACTCGCGGTTCCACATTCCGTCTGCCCCGAGCCCTACCACGCGCGTCCCTCTGTGCCGCGCGTCCCATGCCCAGCCCCACATCCCATGTTCCGAGCCCCACCCTGGTTCCAGTCCAGCACCTCACGCCCGGCAGGTGAGGTCGAGTCCTCGGAAGGGGGCTCCTTTCTCCCCCGCACGCGGCAGGCACGTTCCCCACACGACGGATTCCGCGCAACAGCCACGACCGGCGCCATCGGACTTCCTGGGAGTGGAAGCCACAGGTGACGCGGACCTGACTGCTCCTTAGCTGGGCCTCGAGTCGAGGCAATCACATTTGCCTCCATGTTTTCCCGCCCACTTGGCGGGACGCGGCTGTGACTTAATTAGTCGTGACTTCACGTCCAATTGTGTGGGGTGTGGCTGGACATACCATGGCAGCCTATTGACACCTTGGCTGCATTTATTTTTTGGCACCTCTGCTTCAAATGAAAATGCCAGAGAACAGAAACGTTCCCGGAACGAAGGTCTGGAGGCAGCTCCCAGGGGTGCCTCCCGGTTTTGGGGCATGGCGCTCGTGGGAGGGCATCCTGGGGGTGCAGCTGCAGAGCTGCGGGGCGGGGCGTTGCTGCCCCTGTCTGCGCTGCACTGTGGGCGGGGCAGCAGAGTTGGGGCTGTGCGGTTCGTTACCTGCTAGTTTCAGTCCGAAGACGTTTGACGCCTGTGCGGGTTTCCTTTTCTGTTGCCAAAAGTTCTGGAAGCAGGGCCTCGGAGTCAGGAAGGAACTGCATTTCAGGAGCTGAGGAGAGCAGGCCTCGCCGACCTGCAGGTGCCTGCCCAGAGCCTGCCTGCCCTGCAAGAAAAAGCCATTTGGGGGCCCCAAGTGGCCAGTACTGGGACAAAGCTGTTCCCTGCCCTCAGGAAAGCCAGACCCAGGCTGGGTCAGGTCCTAAACTTTCTCCATGGGGTGGGTTTTGTTCACCTCCACAGGCAGTGGGGGCTCCTGGATCCCAGAGAACAGAGGGGACTGGGGGACAGGGCAGGAGGGCCTGGTAGGGAGGCATCGGGGTGTGGCAGGCACTGGAGCATCAGCCACACGCCAGTGATGGGCCGGTAGACCTGAGCTCCAGCCTAGGTCTTCACCTCACTGAGTAAGGACCCTGCTTGCAATCTGCACACCTGTGCGCAGGGCTGGGTATTGCTGTTGGTAGTAATAGCCTCTCTGTTTGCATCTCTTGTCCCACAAGCCATAGGAAGCCCTTTCTGGAGTACAGAGGTGGCGAGGGTACACCCCCAGAGGAAGTCTGGACTTCCCAAGACTGACAAGTGGTCTGTTGACAAATGGATCCACGGGGTCATCTGGTTCATTATTTCCCTTCCGTCATGCTGGCAACTTGCACGCGCCCCTTCCATCAGAAGCCAAATGGGATTTAAGAGCCAAGCATCCCTTTCCCTGACTTTGCTCATCTGCAGCTAGGTGCACTTTGTAGCCCAGCATGATGCCTTTCTGAGTCCTTAGCAGAGTGACCAGCTCACCTCAATGAGGCCCCCTTCCTCAAAGGCCACACCCGGGGTTCCCAGCCCCTGGCTCCCTGGCAGACCTGGCTGGAGCAGAGCCTACCTGGCAGGTAGACGTGGAGGTAAGGAAGAAAAGCAAGCCTGGGAGTGAAGGGAAGCCCGGGCTGGGCTGGGCTGGAGGAGGCATCATGGGGTGCAGCCAAGACCTCTCCACTTTCCTCCTCCAGCCACATCCCCATATCCTATTTTTAAATCACAGGGAATCTCACCTCCAGTTCCCACCTCGGCCCCCATCCAGGCTCAGCCTGTTCTCAAATGTCTCGGCCACTTTTCTTGCCAAGGCTTCTCCTATCACAGTGCACCAGTGGGTGGCTCCTCAGGGGCGGTCCCCGGACAGCATCCCCACAGCCTTGCAAGCTTTCCTGACCAGGTTCACAGGTTGGCCTGGGCAGACTGGAGGAAAGCAGCTGTCCCAAGCTAAAGTCCTCTCCCTCTTCACCATCTCTCTCTCCCTCTCCCTTCCTCCCTCTCCCTCTCTCTCTTTCTCTCTCTCTCTCTCTCTCTCTCTCCCTGCTGCGGCCTGCAAAGGCCCCTGGGCACTGTCCAGGTGCCCAGGCTAAGCCCCAACCCTAAGAGTGTCACCTCTGTAATGTGCAGAAACTACCAAGCCTCCCATCATGACGAGCTACAAGTAGGTTCCACCTGCAAGAGGCGGAGCTCCACACTGCTGGGGCATCTGTTCTTTCATTTTAGTTTAACTGCCAGGATGGACGGTGCCCTTGTTATGCCAAGGCAGGGCATAAGCACCTCTGGAACAGTGGGGTGGGGATGCTTCAACTTCTGGAAGACCACACCCCTCGGGGAGAACATCTGGGTATCAGGCACAGGAGAAAAGGCACGTCTGACTCAGCAGGAGAGCAGGGCGCCTGGGGGTGCTGACGGGGCTTGTTTCCCCAACCTGCCCCTTGGTCTGGGCATGAGTGCCGTGGTTGAGGAGGGGAGAAGACCAGGGCTGACAGAGGGGTTGCGGAGAGACTTTCTGCTGCTGGAACGAGCAAAGTTCCTGAGCCGCCTAGAGAGCGAAGCACAATACAGAGGGGTGGAGCTTTTTCCCACCTGCCCATCTTGGTAATGGGCATCCTGTAAAAATCATACTTTCCAGTGGGTTATGGCTGATATTTAGGAGAGCTGTTACATTTGGTGTGTTTGGTGTCTAGCCAGCTGATAACCTTTCCAATTTGTTTTAATATTTTAACAAATTCTCTTCAATTTTCCAAGAATACCAGCATGTTTATAAGTAATGATGATCAATTTTTTGCGGTATAACGCCTCGGGAAAACACACTTAGGTTATGAAGCATTCCCTGTGGTAACCTCGAGACTTAAGGCAGCATTGTCTCATCTGTTGGTGTTTTAATTATATCAGCTGCTTAACTTTCTTATTTTAAAAAATGTATTGTTATGGAAAATTCAAACATTCTCAAGCATGCTAGGCCAATGAACCTCCGTGCCCCTCACCCAGCTGCAGTGAGCATCAGCGTTTTGCAGGCTTGCTTCTGCACTGTGTCTGAGTTTTTTCCTGGAGTGTATTAAGGTAATCCATAATTCCACCTTAAATACCTCAGTGTGTGTCTTTAACAGATATGGGTATTTTGACATGACTGATACACACATCTAACAAAATGATCCATAATTCCTTAATAGAGTCTAATATCCAGTTCACTTTCATGTTTCCTCCAAGCCGTGATGGCCCACCTCCTTTCCCAGCGTTGCTTTCCCTACTTGTATTTTCAGTTTCCACCTTCTCACACTGGCTCTTCGAATACAGGCTCTCCAGATGTTGGCTGAGATGATGAAAACAGTATGTGGCTTTCAGCAGCTCTGGATCCAAGGACAGAGAGGTGGATCCAAACCTGACAGCAAAGAACTAATTTCAGATGCCCATGGTGCAACAGCAGAGCGATGGCTGACAGGAGGGGTAGGCCAGAGCTGAGGGAGGTCTCCCATCCGAGGGGCTGAGCTTGCTGTCTTGGGCAGCACAGAAAGGGCTTCCGGGCTCCAGCCTGCAAACACACCAGCTAATTGTCCAGGACTGAGACCGTTTGAGAAAATGATGGTGAAATCGATCACAATGTTTCTTCTGAGGAAGTGAGCCAAAGGAACTTCCTTATATTTATCCATTCACAAACTCTTCTAAGAATGTAAGTTTAATCAAAGTAGCAGATTTTCTATTCTTCTGTTTCCTTTGTCAGTTAAGTTAGCTAACAAACGGCGTGAAAGTGGTTAACATTTGCAGAATGATCGTTCCATGTATGTGATAACTCTACCCACATTTTCTGATTTAGCCTAAACCGTCTAGCCCTGAATCAGAAAGTAACAATCATTCCCTTCTTCCCACATGAAGCCCACAGAGCTCTGCCTGGGGATGTGTGTGTGTGTGTATGGGTGTGCACATGAGTGTGTATCTGTGTGTACATAGTGTGCGTGTGTGTGTACACACGTGCACACAAGTGCATATTTGGGTATGTATGAACGTGTGTGCATGCATAATGTGTATGAGTATGCATGTGAATGTGTGCTTAGGGTGTGCATGGGCATGTACATATGTGGTTATGTGCACACATAGGTCATATGTGTGTAATTGTATGAGTGTGCGCATGTCTGTGCATGTGTTCACGTGTTCATGTGTGAGTATGCACATGGGTGCATGTGTGTACATGCATGTGTGTGTGTGTGTGTGTGCAGAGCTTATTAAAACTCTACGTAAAAGTCCTGCAAGTTTTTTTCACTTAATTTGTCCTGAAAGTGTTTCCTATGGACACATCTCATCAGCACAGATGGAACTCATCATTTTAAAAGCCATGTGTTACTACATTGAAAAGATGAACAGTAATTCACATAGCTGATATCCCCCTGACAGATACATAAGTTGCTCTCAAATTTTGGCTACAGCAAAAATGTTAAAACTCGTAAGTTAAAAATGCAAATCAAATTTATAATATATCATTTTACTAGCAAGTTGGCAACATGTTTTAAAAATTATAATAGTGCTGGTGAGGATGTTGGAAAATAGGCACTCAGTCAGCACTGGTAGCAATGAAAAAAGAGTTTCCAACATTGTGGAAGACAATTTGGCAAAACCTACCACTATTTGAAATGCCCCTGCTTTCTGGTCCATCACGGCCTCCTCAGCACTGACTCTGAGCTTAGATTCATGCCTGAAGTTGCTGTCCCAGCCTTGTCCCCTGACCTTCGGAGGGGACTCAGTAGGGGTCAAGCTGGTGATACCTGTCCACACACCTAAAGGTTCAGGTTTGTGGAAACCATCTGGACTCAGGAACCAGAGCTTCCGTATTTAGGTGCTCGCTGCTTTGCATTTTATCTCAAACATAGCTTCTCCCTGGTAAGACGGCAGTTCAGGAGCTTGGCCTCCTGAGAAATAGAACAGATTTCAACCCACCTGCCCTTCAGTGGAGAGAAGAGGTGATACCATTAGGATGGCGCAGCCCCTCCCACCCACCTGCCAGGGCCTCCTGGAGGTCTGGGAGTGCCGGTGGCGGGGGTCCTCACTAAGACCCAGCGTCCCTTCCCATGCTGGTTCATGCCCAGGAGTGCTCCCCAAGCAAGGAGGCCAGTGCAGCTTCCTGAAGCCCCATGTCCCTTGGTGCCCCCTCACTGAGCCATAGGCCCCACCACTGTGGTCCCTTCATTCTACTTTTTTTTTTGTTTTTTGAGACAGAGTTTTACTCTTTCACTCAGGCTGGACTGCAGTGGCGTGATCTCAACTTCTGCCTACCAGGTTCAAGCAATTCTTCTGCCCTAGCCTCCTGAGTAGCTGGAATTACAGGCACCTGCCACTAAGCCCGGCTAATTTTTGTATTTTTAGTAGAGACGGGATTTCACCATGTTAGCCAGGTTGGTCTCGAACTCCTGACCTCAGCTGACCTCCACCCACCTCGGCCTCCCCAGGCATGAGCCACCACGCCGGCCCATTCTACTCTCTTGAATAAGGCGCTTCGCTGTCTGGAGGCTGCAGGGTGGGGGGAGCGTCTCAGGAGACTTGCTGCTGCCTTATTCTGATGTGCAGGAAGAATGTGACTCCAGTACTCAGTGTCTTATGAACCAAATGATCCACTTCCTAAGCCATTTTGCAAAAGAAGCCTTCGAGTGATCTTCACCTTGGAGAGACCCAGAACTCACACCACCCTTGCACAGCAGGCTAGGGATCAGGCTGCTCTGTCCATATACAGGGACAGGCAGATGTCATGATATGGTCCTCGGTGCTCTTTCTGGACTGCTCAGCAACAGGCCAGCTGGGATTGGGGTGCCTTCAGCCCAGCAGGGACTGGGGGCTGGGAGCATGGATCCCAGGCCTCCTGATGGTGGCTGCTGAACTTCCCAGCAGTCCCTTAGGGAGGGGGCATCCAGGCTCAGATGACTCTTACCCCAGCTCCTCGTGTTCCCTGCTGATGAATGCACTCAGCCCGTGAAAAGGGAGAGTGGCAGGGGACAGGTCCCCTCCTGGGGCATCCTCACTAAGCTGCCAAGAGATGGGAGCTTCCAGACCTCCCACTGCTGACTTCAGAATTAGCTTCCCCAGGCAGGCCAGCTTCTTATCCCAAACCCCGCACAATGCTGTGTGATTTGCCACGTCCCTAAATGGTTCATGCCCAGTGGCTCTCTGGGGACAGCAAATTGGTAGTCACCCACTGTGCTTTCCTCAGTGTCATCCACAGTACCCTTGGGGAAGGCCATTGACCCAAGGAGAAGAGCACGTGAGACGTCGGGAGCCTTCCTAGAGGCAGAGGTCAGCCTCCCCGCCTGCAGCGTATGGATGAGAAACAGGCCCAGGGCGTCCGCTGACTTGCAGGGCATGAGTGTGAATTTTATGGGTCCACGTGGCTGTGCCACAGGATACCCAGATAGCTAGTGAAATATTATTTCTGGGTGTGTCTATGAGCACGTTTCCGGAAAAGGCCTTGAAATCAGGAGACTGCATGAAACACTGGTGAGATCAGCATGGGCAGGCAGCATCCAGCTCATCGAGGGCTGAGCAGAACAGGAAGATGAGGAGGGCGCGTTTGCTCTCTCTGCTTGATCTGGGCTGCCCGTCTTCTCCTGCCCTCAGACGCTGGTGCTCCTGGTTTTCTAGTCTTCAGACTCACACTGGGACTCACATGGCAGGCTCCCCTGGCTCTCAGCCTTTGGGCTCAGACTGGAAAGCATCACTGGTGGTCCAGGGCCTCCGGGTTACAGACAGCAGGGTTTGGGACTTAGCCCCCAAAATCACATGAGCCGACCCCATAAGGAATCTTTCTCCATGTATCTGTATATATCCTGTTGGTTCTTTTTCCCTGGAGACACTGGCCAATACACAGATGGACAGAGCAGCACCGGCTGGGCTAGTATCACTGTTCCCAGCTGCTGGGGTGACAGAGCAGCACTGGCTGGACTAGTGTCACTGTTCCCGGCTGCTGGGGTGACCAACTGTCCTGGTTTGTCTGAGACTGAGCCTTTCTTGGGATGCAGGACTTTTAGCACCAATACCAGAACATCCTGGGCAAACTGGGAAGAGTGGTGGCTCCACACATTATCTGTCAAGCCCCTCCCTGCGTCCTCCCTACCCAGGGCAGCACTCCCCTGCCCTGTGGTCAGAGCCTGCTGGCCCATCACTCCCTCCTGCCTTGCTACCATCTCCGCCTCCTCCAGCTTAGCAGGAAAAAGCATACACAGTCGGTGCTTAATGGTTGTGCTCTGTGGTGCACTGAGGTGGGCTGTAGGCAGGGCCAGCAGATGATAATTGGGAGGGCAGCCCAGTCCCACGTTCATTAGCTGGGGAGGCTAAGGCCAAAGATGGCCCCAGGCATGGCTCAGCCTGGGGGTGGGGAAGGGCCTGGGCAGTGGTTGGCACCCACACCTCGGTCTGTCCAGGCAGTCCCTTTACATCCCATCATTTAAAACGATCAAACGCCAATTAATAAAATAATCCCCGAAACCATTTTCCTCCCAGATTGTGAGCCTGCATCAGAGGTGAGCCTGCATCAGAGGTAAGCCTGCAGGGAAGTGTTACACAGGCTCATCAAGACCTTAAGCGAGGCTGTGGGGCCCACCCTCATCCCAGGGGCCCCCAAGAAAGACGCTCCTGGATGAAATGAAGTGCAAGCCAGGGGCTGCAAGGGAGCCACAGGCCGGGGCGGCCTTGCCTAGACAACGGCCTGTTATTCTCCATTTACTGCATTTCTCTCCCAGTAAACAACATACAACTGAGGACCCACTTCTCATGCACAAATGAGCAGTTCCGAACCCGAAACATCAGTTAGCGGCTGGCCCCCTCTCTCAGGCCACCTGTCACCTGCTGGCCCAGTTGCTGCGGGGTCCACGCCTCCCTCCGTGCCTGTACCTGCTGGAAGAGGCCGCCGCATGTTACTCCCTGTCAAGAAAGAATTAAAGAGAGCATCTTGGGTAGGAAGCAATTGTGGAGGGTGGAAGTTTCTGGCCAGGCAAATAAATTGGATTTAAGTATATTACAGTCATAATCTTTTTCTGCCCCTCTCCAGACGGTCTCTGTACATGGAAAAATGAGAATGTATTCGCAGACAAAGCTTGACCTGAGGGAGACGCCTGCCGGAATCTGGATTTTCAATAACATAAGACAATAAAGCTTAGACTTCTAACCTGCCGCAATATGGGAAAAGTATAAAGAGCTTAGCTGCTAATAAAAGGGAAGGGTCTTCCCCTCATATTTGAAGATCCGGACCCCCCAGAAGGACACTTCATGAAGATCACAGTGGGTTAGCCAGGATCATGCAGACACGAGGCCCCTTGTTGACCGATTGTCTGACAGTTGTCACGTATGGGTCTGATATTAATAAGGCCCGCATTGATTTCCTTGGGGTATTTTTGTCCCTGTGAGTGCGCAGCCTCCTGTTGTGCCTCTAGCCTCGGCTGCGCTAAGCTACAGTTGCCCTTGGCAGGATGCACAGGTGGGGCTGCCCTCCCCGGGATGTGCACACCTTGCCAGTGGCACCTCCCTCGGTGGGTGGCTGGAGGGGAAGAGGGGACGTGCTAAGGACAGGGGACAGAGTCAGGGCCACTCCCTTGGAGACCGGGTACCCTGGTCCACCCACAGCAGCCAGGGCTTGTGAATGGTGGGCTTGGGGGTGAGCCTTCTCTTGTTTTGCTTGCTCATCCAGTACTTCCTCTAGGATGCAAGTGGGCTGCCGGCAGTGTGACTGGGGTAAGTAACTGGGTGAAGTCGGCCGGAGGAGAGCGTCAGTGCTTAGTTAAAAGTGTTCTTTGACATGTAACATATGGCAGAAGCGGCGGCCCGGCCTTGGTGAATTTCAATGCTAAGAAGCCTTGTTGGTCACCCATCTCCTCCCACAGGGCAGAGGGCATCACCCTGTCCCCATGGTCCCCACCCAGACTTTCACCAAGGGCACTCTTCAGTGTCATCTGTACTTTAAAATGCCATTGAGGCCAAGCTTTCCAAAATAGTCCAATTCTGCTTGTACCACGTGCATCCCTGCAACTGCACCTCAGAGGAGCCAGCCCCATCCACAGTGCACACATCCTCCTAGAGGTTTCGTTTCCAGTGCGGCCCCTGGTGGGAAGGGCGAGCAAAAAGTGTGGGATGCTGTGTGCTCCAGGACAGGCCCACACTCTGCACACCTGCTGGGCACCATTGTTCTCTGGTAACTTGCACCCAGCACCCAGGGTCCTCTGGAGAGAAAGCAACACAGGACAGTGTGCACCTAGGCGGGCTGCATGCTGACTCGCTGCTGTGTCATATTTTGGGAACCTGGGACACTTTCTACAGTGAGTCAGAACAATCTCCAAGCCATGTGGGCTTCCCACTTTGTCAAATACTATTGAAACGCAGGATGCTTACAGGAAGCAGGTGGCAGCTGGCGAGATGGGGGCCGCTCCTCTCAGGGTGGAGGCTCCAGGCAGGGCTTGGAGAAATGGCCCAGCCCAGGGTGTTCTGGGGACCTGCAGAGGGAGCTGCCTGCTTCTGGGTCAAACAATCAGGGCTGCCATGAGCCGGGACTGAGCGTTGAGATAGGGACTGAAAAACCATCTCGTCCCCTCCAGCCAGCATGGCAGCTGCCTGGACAGGTGATTACCATCGTCCTATGACAGGAGGGCCTGAGGTCTGTGGATGGTGTCCATGACCTATCAGGCCTGGAAGACCAGAGCTCAAGACCCCAGATGGGCTCCTGGTCAGACAGGCCTGGCATGGGAAGTGGGCACCGAGCTGTGTCACTCCCTAGTTCTGTGACTGGATCTTCCTGAGCCTCAGTTTCCCCATCAGAGTACAGGAGAAACATGGAGTTTCTATGAACCGAATTGCATCCCCCTAAAATTCCTATGTTGAAGCCTTAACTCCCAGTGTGACCGTATTTGGAGATAGAGCTTACGAGGAGGTAATAAGGCTTAGATGAGGTCCTAAGGGTGGGGCCCAGATATGATCGAATTTGTGTCCTTATAAGAAGAGAAACCAGAGAGCTCACTGTCCCTCTCTCTCCACCAGGTGAAGATACAGCAGGAAGACAGGCATTTGCAAGCCAGGAAAGGAGGGCTCACCAGAACCTAGCCATGCTGGCAGCATGATCTCAGGCCTCCAGCCTCCAGAATGGAGAGAAAATGAGTTTCTGTTGTTTAAGCCACACAGTCAGTGGCATTTTGTTATAGCAGCCTGAACAGACTAAGACAACATTGGGCAGATAACTGAATTAACCATGTAAAGCACAGGCCCAGGATGCAGTGAGCACCAGATGTGTGGTGGTCTATTCACTTCTCAGCTGTGTGGTTTGGAGT
The DNA here is from genome assembly GCF_028878055.3 of Symphalangus syndactylus. Classification (NCBI taxonomy): domain Eukaryota; kingdom Metazoa; phylum Chordata; class Mammalia; order Primates; family Hylobatidae; genus Symphalangus; species Symphalangus syndactylus. The sequence goes on from NC_072424.2 coordinate 8,403,359, forward strand.
CATTCTCACGTCTGCAAAATGGGAATCCTGGCAGCTCCCACCCTAGAGGATAGGGAGGATAAAGCGAGACAGGACATGTGAGGGCACCGTGTAAGCAGTGAGGGGGCAACTAACGCCTGGGGAGTTGCTGCCTGAATGCCCCACAACATAGGGGCCATGAGGCAGCTGCACCCGTTTGCAGCCTTTTAGGAGAGGGTAGTCCTCAGCCTCTGAAGGGCAGTGTTACGGCTGAATTGAGTCCCCCCAAATTCATGTATTGATGTCCTAACCCCCGGTAAATCAGAATGTGAGTATTTGGAGATAGGGTCTTTAAAAGTAACAAAGGTTAAATGAGGTCTTTGGGGTGGGTCCTAATCCAATATGCCCAGTGCCTTTAGAAGAAGAGGAGGCAAAGACACAGACGAAACACACCAAAGGATGGCATAGGATGACACAGGGAGAAGGTGAGCATCAGCAAGCCGAGGAGAGGGGCCTCGGAGGAAACCATATCTGCTGACACCTTGATCTTGGACTTCAGCCTCCTGGATGGTGAGAAAATAAATTTCTGTTGGTTAAACCACCCAGCCTGAGCTGCCTAATACAGGTTGATTTGTTCACAGCTGCCTCTGCCCTCTGCCTAGAGAGAGTTGCTCTTTTATTCTTCAGCCTCCTCTGAAGGTTTTTCCGTCTGTCACTAAGTCACCTGCTCACAGGCCTCCCAGCTTTGTGACAGGTGAACAAAACACTTACATGTTAGAAAAAATATGGGCATGGCCTTAACTCCTACTGGACCTAAAACTCTAGACAAAAAAGAAAAACGAAAAACAAGCTCTACTCAATTCTCTGCTTAACCTTTGAACTACACATGCTTTTAGGCAGACTCAATGCATTTTAGCTAAGGATAAAATATCTAAACTGTGATTTGAGCTGTTACTAAAGAGACAAATTTGCCATTTAAGTTTAACTGAGAAAAAAAATTAACATTCTCTGGAAGATTAGAACAGAGTCTAGAACCTCCACAACATAATGTTCCTAATATTCAGGATATAATCTAAAATTGCTTGACATATGAAGAACCAGGAAAATGTGACCCAGTTTCAACCAAAAAGTCAATCAACTGAGAACAATTCTGAGAAGATCAGGATGTTGAAGTTAAAAGACAAGGATTTTCCCAGCACTTTGGGAGGCCGAGGTGGGCAGATCACGAGGTCAGGAGATTGAGACCATCCTGGCTAACATGATGAAACCCCGTCTCTACTAAAAATACAAAAAATTAGCCGGGCGTGGTGGCGGGTGCCTGTAGTCCCAGCTATTCGGGAGGCTGAGACAGGAGAATGGCGCGAACCCGGGAGGCAGAGCTTGCAGTGAGCGGAGATCACGCCACTGCACTCCAGCCTGGGCGACAGAGGGAGACGCCGTCTCAAAAAAAAAAAAAAAAAAAAAAAAACAAGGATTTTAAAAAAGATATTACAACGATACTCAATGAAGTAAAGGGAAATATGCTTGCAGGAAAGAAAAGATAAGAAATCTCAGCTAAGAAAAAAAACTGAAAATAAAGACCAAGTGGAAATTCTGGAACTGAAAAAAAGACAATATCTGAAATTAAAGATTCACTGAATTGTCTTAATAGCAGAACAGAGATGAGAAATGAAGATCAGTGTACTTGAATACAGATAAAATCTGTTCTGAAGAGGAGAGAGAAAAATGATTTAGAAATAATGAACAGAGCAGTGGGAACCTAGGGGGTAATATCAAAAGGTGTAACATAGATATAATTTGAGTCCTATGAGCAAAGGAAACAGGATGGAGCAGACAAAACATTCGAAGATGTAGTGGCCAAAGCATTTCCTAAATTTGTTGTTGTGCCACACAAATGTGAGATTGTAAAAGTTCAGTGAACTCCAAATTGGATGATTTAGTCCTTTTCTTGTTTAGAAAAAATCGTGCAGCTTGCTGCCAGCAGTCACTTAGTTTTATATAAACACGCTCTTTGAGGCTGAAGCAAATCTGACTAAATTTCAATGTGAAAATAAACTATAAAACTATTCTTGGGTTTTTTTTTGAGATTGGTCACTGAGGCTGGAGTACAATGGCACGATCTTGGCTCACTGCAACCTCCACCTCCCAGGTTCAAGTGATTCTCCTGCCTCAGCCTCCCGAGTAGTTGGGATTACAGGTACGTGCCACTATGCCTGACTAATCTTTGTATTTTTAGTAGAGACAGGGTTTCACCATGTTGGCCATGTTGGTCTCGAACTTCTGACCTCATGATCCACCTGCCTCAGCCTCCCAAAGTGCTGAGATTACAGGTGTGAGCCACCGTGCCTGGCCTCTTGGAGTTATTTCTAAACAGAGCTCACATCAGAATTGTCTATTCCAGAAAAATCTGATTCATCAAATGAATCTTTGGCCAATAACTGTTCAAGAATGATGTTAATATAACGTGTAGGAAAGCTACATTTTCTAGGATTTGATATTTTCAGCAATCAAGAATTACTATATGTTGTAAATGAAAATATCGCTGCTGAAAACAGAATGCTATAAATAGAATGATGTATTTTGTTTCCAAATTTGATATACCAGAGTGATGCAAAAATAATAATAAAAGGCCAGGCGCAGTGGCTCACGCCTGTAATCCCAGCACTTTGGGAGGCTGAGGCGGGCGGATCACAAGGTCAGGAGATCGAGACCATCCTGGCTAACACGGTGAAACCCCGTCTCTACTAAAAATACAAAAAATTAGCCGGGCGCAGTGGCAGGCGCCTGTAGTCTCAGCTACTTGAGAGGCTGAGGCAGGAGAATGGCATGAACCCGGGAGGCAGAGCTTGCAGTGAGCCAAGATAGCACCACTGTAGTCCAGCCCGGGCAGAACAGCGAGACTCCATCTCAAAAAAAATTAATAAAAATAATAATAATAATAAAAGTGAGATATTCTGTGGCAAAATTATCTCAGGGTAAACACTGCAGTGCCAACCCAAGTATTCTCAGGGAAAACAGGGAAAGGGTTAAATAAATCTATGCCTGTACATTATTGTTAAATTGCTGAAAACCAAAAGAAAGATGAAATCCTTAAAGCGCCCAGAGAAAAACTAGACACATTACACATGGAGGAATATGATTTAAATAACTGCAGACTTCTCAAAACGATGAGGCCACAGAGCGGTGGAACAATATCTTTAAAGTTCTGGAGGCCGGGTGCAGTGCCTCACGCCTGTAATCCCAGCACTTTGGGAGGCCGAGGGGGGCGGATCATGAGGTCAGGAGATCAACACCATCCTGGCTAACATGGTGAAACCCCGTTTCTACTAAAAATACAAAAAATTAGCCAGGTGTGGTGGTGGGCGCCTGTAGTCCCACCTACTCGGGAGGCTGAGGCAGGAGAATGGTGTGAACCTGGGAGGCGGAGCTTGCAGTGAGCCGAGATTGCACCACTGCACTCCATCCTGGGTGACAGAGTGAGACTCTGTCTCAAAAAAAAAAAAAAAAGCTCTGGAAAAAGAAACTATCAACCTAGGATTCTGTAATCAGAATAAAGACAAAACGAAGCTATTTTCAGATCAAAGAAAACTTAGAAGTTCTTTGAAGGGAGATGATACCAGTTGGAAATTCAGATTTAAAGAAGTAATGAAGAATATCAAAACTGGGAAAGGTTTCTCTTTCCCAGAAATGAGGAACACGAAACAGAGGGAAGAAACAGAGAACAAATAATAAATTAGCACACCGAATCTAACCATATCAAAAATCATGTTAAATGTTAATGGACTGAGCATTATAATTAAAAGGCAAAGATTGTCAGACTAGATTTTAAGAAACAATACCCACATTTCACAACCATTAGGAAGGCTACTATTAGAAAAAGAAAAAAGACAGATGTTGAAAAGGATGTGAACTCAGAGCCCTCATACCATGTTGGTGGAAAATGTAAAATGGCACAGCTGCTATAGAAAAACAGTATGGCAGTTCCAAAAAATTAAATGTAGAATTTCCATATGATCCAAAAATTCCACTTCTGGGTATATATCCAAAATAATTCAAAGCAGAGTTTCAGAGAAATATTTATATACCCATGACACCCTCATTAATAGCAGTCTTATTCACAATAGCTAAAAGGTGGAACCAAAGTTTATGGACAGATGAGTGAACAAACAAATGTGATATAGCCAAAAAAAGGAATATTATTTGAACTTAATAAAGAAATAAATTCTGATACATGATACAGCCTGGCTAAACCTTGAGGACATTATGCTAAGTGAAATAAGCCAGTCATAAAAAGACAAATACTGCATGATTCCACTTACCTAAGATATCTGGAGTAGACAAACTTATAGAAACAGAATGCTTGTTGCCAGGGGCTGGAGAAAGAGAAAAATGGGGAGTTATTGTTAACGGGTAACATGGTTTGGGTCTGTGTCCCCACTCAAATCTCAAGTTGAATTGTAACCCACAGTGTTGGAAGAGGGGCCTGGTGGGAGGTGATTGGATCATTAGTGGATTTCTGCTTGCTGTTCTCATGATAGTGAGTGAGTCCTCACAAGATCTGGTTGTCTACATGTGTAGCACCTCCCCCTTCTCTCTCTTTCTCCTGCTCCAGCCACGTGCCTTCTTCCTCTTCACCTTCTGCCATGATTGTAAGTTTCCTGAGGCCTCTCCAGCCATTCTTCCTACACATCCTGCAGAACTGTGAGCCAATTAAACCTCTTTTCTTTATAAATTACTCAATCTCAGGTAGTTCTTTATAGCAATGCAGGAATGGACGAATCCAATGGGTATAGAGTTTGTTTTGTAAGGTGACAAATTTCTAGAGATTGGTTGCATAACAATGTAAATATACTTGACACTACTGAACTGTGCATTTAAAAATGGTTAAGGTGGTAAATTACATGTTATCTGTATTTTAACACAATAAAAAGTGACTTTTTTTAAATGCAAGACCTATCTGTAACAGTTATCTTAACAATTCACTTCAAATATGAAAACCTGGACAGATTGAGCATAAATAGTCGGAGAAAGATATACCATGCAGCCAGTAAGCATAAGAAAACTGGAGTGGCGGCCGAGCACAGTGGCTCACACTGGTAATCCCAGCACTTTGGGAGGCTGAGGCGGGTGGATCATGAGGTCAGGAGTTCAAGACCAGCCTTGCTGACACAGTGGAAGCCTGTCTCTACTAAAAATACAAAAATTAGCCAGGTGTGGTGGTGCACACCTGTAGTCCCAGCTACTCGGGCGGCTGAGGCAGGAGAATCGCTTGAACCCGGGAGGTGGAGGTTGCAGCGAGCTGAGATTGCACCACTGCACACCAGTCTGGGCAACAGTGTGAGACTCCATCTCAAAAAAAAAAAGAAAGAAAAAAGTAAACTGGAGTGGCTGCATTAATATCCAGTGAAACCAACTGCAAGACAAAGAGCATTAAAAGCAATAAAGAGGCCGGGTGTGGTGGCTCACGCCTGTAATCCCAGCACTTTGGGAGGCCAAGGTGGGTGGATCACGAGGTCAGGGGATCGAGACCCTCCTGGCTAACATGGTGAAACCCTGTCTCTACTAAAAAAAAAAAAAAAAAAAAAAAATACAAAAAAAAAAAATTAGCCGGGCGTGGTGGCGGGTGCCTGTAGTCCCAGCTACTCGGGAGGCTGAGGCGAGAGAATGGCGTGAACCCGGGAGGCAGAGCTTTCAGTGAGCTGAGATCACACCACTGCACTCCATCCTGGGTGACACAGCAAGACTCTGTCTCAAAAAAAAAAAAATGGCGATAAAGAGGGTCACTTCATGAGGATGAAAGAGTCTGTGTATCAGGAAGACATCACAATCATAAATATGTATGCACCTAATAAAAGAAGAAATAGACAATTGTACAGTCTTAGAGATTTTAGCGGCCATTTCCCAGCAATTGATAGAACAAATAGAGAAAAATTCAGTTAAAATATAGGCGATATAAAAAGACGATCAATGACCTTGACCTAATTGGTATTTACACTATACGCTGCAACTTCAGAATACACATTCCTTTCAAGTGTGTGGCACGTTCTGCAAGATAGACCACCACATGCTGGGGCACATAACAAGTCTTAATCCATTTAAACAATTGAGATAATGCACATCAACAAAAATGGAATACGTTAGAAATCAATAATAATAGGATATCTGGAAAAATTCCTATGTTAGACAGAATAAGGTCACCCCCCACCCCACAAGATATCCATATCCTAATCCCTGGAACCTGGGAATATATTACCTTTCATGGGAAAGGAGAATTAAGGTTGCAGATGGAATTAAGGCTGCAACGCAGCTTACTCAGAGAATAGGAATATTATTTGGGGTTGTCTGGCTAGGTACAGTGTAATTACAGAGGCCTATTAAAGTGGAAGAGGGAAGAGAAGAAGCCTTCAGGAGGGAGTAATGTGAAAAAGTTTCTGCCAGCCATTGCTGGCTTTGAGGACGAAGGAGGTGGCCGTGAGCCAAGGAGCACAGGTGGCCTCTAGAATCCAGGAAATGCAAGGAAATTGATTCTCTCCCGGAACCTCTGGAGAGGAATGCAAGTTGCCTGGTGCCTTCAGTTTAGCCCAGTGAACCCCATGTTGGACTTCTGACTCACAGAACTGTAAGATAATAAATTTTGTGTGAAGTCACTAAGTTTGCGGTAATTTACTATGGCAGCAATATAAAATTAATACAACCCCCAATTTCAATTCACTAGGGTTGTTACAATAATTAGGCTTAATTAAAATTAAGGAGGTTAGAAACTAAAGAGGAGCATGTCTTGGAGGAGAGCTGCATCTGGCTCCCCCTGTGCCTCCCTTCCCTGGCACTGCAGTGGGGTTTGGACAGCAATGTTCACCTTTTTCACAGTTGGCTGGACGAGCAAGTCCCATACCTAGCTTAGCGGTTGGTTTGTGTCCATCCAGAAATTCATGTCCACCCAGAACCTCAGAATATGACCTTATTTGAAAGTAGGGTTTTTGCAGATGTAATTAAGGCTCGAGATGAGATCCTGCTGGACGAGGGTGGATGAAAGGACTCAGACACGGAGGAGAAGGCACTGTGACCGTGACTGCCGACACTGAATGATGCGTCCGCAAGCCATGGAGTGTGAAGGATGCTGGCAGCCCCCAGAAGCTGGGACAGAGGCATGGGATGGGTTTTCCCTCAGAGCTTCCCGAAGGAACCAGCCCTGCCCACACCTTGATTTCAGACATGAGCCTCTAGAACTGTCAGATAATACACTTCTGTTGGCTTAAGTCACCCAATTGGTGGTCTGTTATGGCAGCCATAGGAAACCAATCTGCCCAGAGTGCTGGTCTCCTGAACTATCACCACAGAAGCAGATGCCCAAGGGCTCCAGGGAGAACCAGGCTGCAGTGTCGGCTGGCAGGAGCAGACACGGGGAATCACACTCACTTCCTTCTTCCGCTTTTCTGGACTCATTCTGCCTGCAGTGAGGTTCCTGAGGCATCAGTGCTCTCCCCTCTACCTTCATAGCAGCCCTGACCCAGGAGCTGACCTAGCCTCCTGCCCCTGTCCATTCCCTGGGTGCTGGCCCATGCCCAAGACCCACTCTGCCTGGGGCCACAGCGGCAGCAGGAATCCCTATGGTCACGGCTGGGGCCTCATTGGAGGCCACATCACCTCTTATACCCTGAAGCCACCCAGCCTCTGGGACTTGTGGATGAGTAGTCTGGGCCCACACACTGGGTCACCCCCTCTTTGCCTTTCCTTCTCAAGCTTCCTTTCAGGTCAGGCAGAGCTGTGGGGTCAGGGGACCCCTGCCCTGCCGGTCCCTCACAATTACCAGCTGCTGAGGACTTGCCCAGAGCCCACCTCTCACTCAGGCGGGCGAGGCATCTGGGTTGTTGCCAGAGAGGCCTGTGCAGCTGGCTGGCTGGGCTCACCCAAGGAAGGGAGGCCCTGGTGCTGTTGGCTCTGAGCCCAAGCAATGCACAGGACCAAAGGGAGAGTCCCCGCCCACCGCCCAGGGCTGCTGATTCTACACAGGGTGCATTTGGAGTGGTGGTGCCTGAAGTGTCTGGCCTATGCAAGGCCCTCAGAGGCAGGCACTTAGCACAAAAGACAGTTGTCCATTCAGGATTCAGAATCCCAGGGGGTCATCCTCTTCAACAGGACAGGCAGCTGAGCAGAGGGCTTGGAACCCTACATCCAGGGACGGCCCTCGCCAGGGGCAGAGCGACCCCTCGCCAGGCCCTCCTGCTGAGACAAGTTGAGGAGGCAGCAGGTGAAGCTCTGCATGTGACGCCCACAGCACACGCACTGAGGAAGGGGTTTTGGCCCCCGAGGAGAGCAGAGCAGCACCTGGGCCTTCAGGGACTGTCCTGATTATTCCAAGCAGCTGCAAGTGAAAGTCTCATGGCCGAGGGGCCGGGGTTGCCAGGATTGGGGTGGTGGCCGTTCAGGGTCTCAGGATCCCCCATAGAGAGGAGTGTTCAGGGATCTGCAATCAAACCTACTGGAGTCTCAGCTCTGACAATGGTGCTGACTTGAGCCCCAGCTGCAGCCTTGGCTCTTGCTGAACGCTAACTCAGCCCACCTTAGCTTCACTGAGAGCCAGCCCACAGGTGGAACTATAGTGCATCCTTCCCTGTCTCCCTGAACCCTAACTCCCAATCTACCCTAACTTCACCCGGCGGTGGGATAGCAAGTCCCCGGGTAGGACTGTAGCCCATCCTTCCCCGCCTTCCTGAACGCTAACTCTCAGTCTACCTTTAGCTTGATCTCACTGGTGGGATAGCCGTCCCACACATGGGAATGTAGTACACCCTTCTCCATCCCAGAAGCTTTGGGGGCAGAGTGTGGCCCTATGTCCCTGGTTGGCCGTGGTCTCCACTCGGGTGTGGAGGTTTGGGGGGAGGGTGTGGGGTGGTGGGCAGGCGCGTGGGTCGGGGGAGGCTGCGGGTTGCTCCACCCCATCGCCGGGCCTTGTTTTGCCCCCCAGGGAAAGCTCTGAAGCGGGGCAGGGGGAGACCATGAGATGGCAGCAGTGAGGGCAGCAGTGGTGGCCTCCGGATGGGGATGGTGTTGGTGCCTCTGTGCAGCCTGGAGTCTGTTCCAGCAAAATGGCAGTGGACACGGGGATATTTCTACTCAAACAAAACTCTTCAGGAGCAGCGGGCCTGTTGGGCAGTAGTACGTGGACGTTTCTCACTAGAGCTCCCCCAGGGCCTGGCAGCAGGTGGGCGGTGGGTGTGGAAACCTTCCCCTCACTCGGAACCCCTCAGAGTCAAGGGGCACTTAGGCTCGGGCTGACAGCCTGAGGACTCAAGGCCGGCAGGTGCTCACTCTCAGCCTCCTGCCTCCCACACAGAGGGCTGTGCTCCCTGGAGCACCATGGGCACGGGGTCCTGCCAGAGGCACCTGTTTCTCCCCAGTGGTCCAGGATTCATATGACCTCCCTGATGGCCAAAGAGCCACAGATGTGGGGAGGTCCCCGCACCCTTGTTCTCAAGGCCTGTGGCTTGGCTGCTGGAGGCAAGAAGCTCCGTGGGCCCAGTTTTGGCTCGTGGGTCACTTGTGGCTGCAGGTCACGAGCGTCCATCTGACCAACAGGCCTGTTTCTCACCGGAGCCCAACAAGCAAATGGTGCCACATGGTGGAATGCCACTTCCCTGCCCCTTTTGTGTGTGTATATATATGTGTGTGTGTGTGTGTGTGTATATATATAGATATATATGTGTGTGTATATATATATATGTGTGTGTGTGTGTGTGTGTGTGTATATATATATATTTTGTTTGTTTGTTTGTTTGTTAGTTTGTTTGTTTTTGAGACGGAGTCTCACCTAGGCTGGAGTGCAGTGGTGCAAACTTGGCTCACTGCAACCTTCACCTCCAGGGTTCAAGCGATTATCCTGCCTCAGCCTCCCGAGTAGCTGGGAATACAGGCACCCGCCACCATGCCTGGCTAATTTTTGTATTTTCAATAGTGACTGGATTTCACCATATTGGCCAGGCTGGTCTCGAACTCCTGACCTTGTGATCCCAAAGTGCTGGGATTACAGGCGTGAGCCACCACGCCTGGCTCCTTTTATATATTTTGGTACGCACGGAGAGGTGTTTATTGCCTGAACATGGAGCCCAAATTACCTGCCCCCACCCCCCACACTGGTCAGCACTGGAGCTCTGGTGCAAAGCTGACCTCTGGGATCATTTTGTGGATTCTCAAGGGCTGTGAGGGGAAAACATTTCAAATTAGGGAGGATGCCCAGTAACTAGGAGCACTTGGAATCTCCAGCCTCACAAACACAACCTCATCTAAATGTGATTCAAAGAGAGGAAAAATTACCCTCCGTGAATATCCCTTGAAATTGCCCAGCAGAGAATACTCTGGAGTGGCAAGTGGATGCGTCCCGAATTCTTTGGAAGGAGGATGTGAAGAATGACCAGGCTGGCATCCCCTGGATAGTATAGCACAGGCAGTGTGGAGCCTGAAGAAGCACAGGCAGGTGCGATGTGGACAGCAGCACGGACGTCGGGCCACCCAAGTGTCCCCTCCCCTTTCAACCGCAAATCCCACTGTCAACGCTGCAGACAGACACAGTTCACTCCATAAGAAAACCTGTGAAATGGGGGCGCCCGACCACGTGCCTGGAAATGTGAAAGGATAATTCTTACCACTGTGAGCGGCTCCTACCACTGTTCATGGGAGCCATTTGCCTGTAAACACAGACATTAAAACACATCCTTCTTAGCATATGGCAGGGTATCATCAGCGAATCAGTCAAAATACAGAATTCTAAGGACAAATGAATAAGATCACAAAGGCTTGCTGTCTTCATCTTCTGGGGCTGACAAAATGCCACCACCTGGGGCAGGATGTGTTAAACATCGTGTTTATTCTCTCATTATCTGGATGCTGGAAGTCCAAGATCAAGGTGCCAACAGGTGGGTTTCCCCTGAGGCCTCTCCTCCTGGCTTGCAGACAGCAAAGGTGCTGGGTTCTCGGCTGGCCTTACCCTCCGTGCACGAATCCCTGGTGCCACTCCCTCTTATTATAAGGATGCCAGTCCCACTGCGTTAGGGCCCCACCTTTAGGACCTCATTTAACCTCCGTTACCTTCTTAAAGGCCCCAATTCCAAATATAGTCACACTGGGGGTCAGGGTTTGGAGCTATGAACGAGGAGGGGCACAGTTCAGCCCCTGACATGCACCAACATTCTCTCCTTCCTGGCTTGAGTGTTGGTTAAAGCTCCTGCTTGGCTTTGGCCCGTAGAATCTCAGAACCCATAATAGAAGCTCGCCCACCACTGCTCTGAAGCAGGGAGCCTGGGACCGACGGCCCTGGGGTGAGGGCCTCCCCCGCACCAGCCATGCTGCTGGGGGGTTCTGCACCTCGTCTTTGATCCTTGTGACACCTACAAGACCAGGGTAACAGTCCCATTTGCAGAGGGTGGAACCAAGTTTCTAGGAGGTGAAGCCATTTTCCCAAGGCCACTGGGCTCATGTGTCCAGGCCCTGGAGACGGAGCCGGGCCATAGACCTTCCTGGCCTTGTCCAGGGTGAGAGACAAACGGGTGATGTGCTCATGCACCCTGTGGATAGCATTAAATGGCCATGCTGATGGGCACAGGGTACATCTCAGAAGCGTTTTGTGAACCATCCTGTCTCCAATTTGCACTTTTTGTGTACTTTTAGAAGGCAACTTGTAACCTGCTTCCAACAAATGTAAAAGAAAATGAACTTCCAGCACATCTTACACCTGTGTTTCATGAATGTCTGCTGACCTCAGCAAGAGCAAGAGTTTCTCAAGTGGGAATGAGTTGGTCTTAGGTGATGAGTGTGCACAGCAGGCTCTTGTGGGGCTGTTTCCATCATCTGCAGGAGACGGGCACAGGCAGAAGACGGGTACAGGCGGGAGACGGGCACAGGCGGGAGATGGGCACAGGCGGGAGATGGGCATGGGTGGGAGATGGGCACGGGTGGGAGATGGGCACAGGTGGGAGATGGGCACAGGCGGGAGATGGGTACAGGTGGGAGATGGGCACAGGCGGGAGATGGGTACAGGTGGGCACAGGTGGGAGATGGGCACAGGCAGGAGACGGGCACAGGCAGGAGATGGGCACAGGCAGAAGGCGGCCAGAAGTGTGCTGGGGGGATACGCTTGAAGTGGGGCGGGATGTGGGCTAACAGGGTGGGCCCTGAGGAAAAGCTGCCCCAAGTCTCTGCTCCTGGTGCATCCCGTGGGGCCGGGGCAGCCCTTCATGGCATCAGAGACAGGGTAGTGGGCCACTAGGGGCCAGGCTGCCAGGCAAACACTGCCACCTTGTCCATTGGAGAGCTGAGGCCATGGCTGTCTTGTTCTAACACATCAGAAACTGCAGGACGACTTCCTGAGCGAGGACGTGAAGTGGGAGTGAGGCCTGTCAGGAAGGGGCCACAAACTGATTCTCACCAAGGCACAGTCTGGATGAAGGAGACCGGGCCCAGCGCCCTGTGGGGGCAGAACCATCCTCACCACCTTGGCTTGCACAGAGAAGGTGACTGTGGCTCCTGGGGAGGCCTGTCCTGCCAAGCCAGTGGGGTCCCGGGCTCAGGATGAGCAGTCCAGCTGACACATGGCTCTGTGGTCTGGCCCCCGTGGACTTGTGCCTTCTGCACCCAGGTGCCCTGGCTGGGCCCGGGCCAGGTTTGGAGGAGGCAGATGGTGAGGCACACCAGGGTCGGGAGGGAGGCCTGGGAACGCGTCCCATCCTGCCCCACTATGTCTGCAGGAACTCCGAAGCTCTTTGACCCCGGGGCGGCCCTGCTTGCCCCACACAGCTCTGTGCCCCGTGCCCACCTAGGCTCCCAGGACAGCCAGCCCCGGTGTTCCCCACCCAAGAGTCTGGATGGTCAAAAGAGGTGCCCTCTCCAACGTCGTGAAGCAGGGCTCAGAAGTGCGTGTGGCTGCTGCTGATTATAAACAGAATTGCCTAAATTAAGGGAATTTGAATTTAATGTCAAGATATCAGCCATTGTTGCTGTGAATGCGAGCTGGGTGACTGTCCTGTTAGCAAGTCGAGCATGGGGCTGAGGTGGTTCCCGGGTCTTCTGAGAGGAAAACTACTCTTGGCCTCACTCCCCGCTTTTGTGCGGGGCTGATGCCACCGGAGAGAGCAGGGGTGCACAGGAGAGTGGGTGGCGTCCTGTGGCTGCCAGAGCCAGACCAGCAGGGCCCCCCAGTGACACATCACGGGGGCTCGGTCACCTCATCCGTCAAATGGGGATAGGAGCATCTCCCTCACCGGATGTGGGAAAGAACGAACCCATCCAGGCAACATGAGCTTGGCCCTCGTTCTGACAAATGTCAAGCCCTTGACAAACAGCGACGGTTGCTTCTCTAATCCCTGCTTTGCCAACGAGGCCCAAGTGTTTCTTCTTTAAGTACATGTAAAGTTCAGTTCAGCCAAATGATCCTATTTGGTGATTCATTGATGAGTGCCTCTGTGGGCCGGGGACAGCCTCCAAGACCTGCGTGCAAGAGGGACAGGCAGATGCAGATGTAGATGATAGAATAACACCCCCTGAGGTCATTGGAAAAGTGGGATGTGCGGCAGCAAAGGGAACCCAGAGGACGGGGCAGGGCCCAGGAAGGCAAGGAGCCCATGGTGCACCCAGAGGGAGTGAGGGCTTTGTGCTGGGGGTGCCCCACGCTGCCTCAGCAGGGCAACCCGACGGTGCAGGGTGGGTGAGCTGCAGCCTGGGCTGCAGGGAGCTGATTTTTTCCAGTGGCTCCCTGAATCCCTGAATGAATTTTCTAGGGCTGCCGTCGCAACAAATGGCTGCAAACTTGGATGGCTGAAAACAACAGACATTTATTCTTCCACAGTTCTGGAGGCCAGAAGTCCAAAATCAAAATAGGGTCTGCAGGGCGGTGCTCTCTCCCAGGGCTCCGGGGCGGGTTCCGTCCGGCCTGTGGGTTCTCAGTGCTCTCTGGGTTCCGCGGCTTGCAGCTGCTGCATCCCGTCTGCCTCTCCAGCACCACATGGCCGTCTTCCTCCCTCTGTCTGTGTGTCCTTTCTTCTCCTCATAAGGGCACCAGTCACTGGGTTAGGGCCCACTCTAATCCAGCATGACCTCCTCTTAACTAACAGCATCTGCAGAGACCCTATTTCCAACAAGTTCCATTCTGAAGTGCAAAGTGGATGTGGATTTGGGGGGACACTGTGCAACCTACTCCAGTCTTTTTGGGAAGTCTAAAGAGCAGCCGCTGTGCACCCAGCTTGGGATGACTTTGGCTTTTCTTCTCCAGATGATGCCTGTGATGCCCCCGAAGTCTCATGTGATATCAATGAATATCGCAAGTGTTTTGCATTCTCCACGATGAAAACAGCACGAGCACGGAGTTCTGTCCGGGTTAGCCGAGTGGCCCTGTGCTTTCTCCTCTGGTGAGGGGAGGTGCTTCCCCCAAAGCCTAAACTAAGCCCTACAGCAGTGACAACGGGGCAATGGGTGGGGAAGGAGCTGCTGGCCTCAGGCTCTAGCCACTGAAGGGCTGAGCTCCTCCTGGCATCCCTGGACACACCATTCTTGCCCCTCTCCTCTGATTGCACTCGCTGCAGCTTCCACCACCGCTTTAGATTGGACTCATTTAACCAGACTTCATAGGGCTCATCTGCTTGCATGTGGTAGACACAAAACGAGAACTGGCTCAAGCAGAAAGAATGACTCAGTGAAAACACTTGGAGACGCCTCAAGAGCCACTAAGCTACTAGAAAAAGCAAGAATGAGCCAGACTCTGGACACGAGCTCCAGGCCACAGATGCCCCTGGGGCCCTGCTGCTCCTTCCCCACTCTCCTCCCTTGGCATAAGGGCCATTGGCTTCTTTCACTTGCACTGCAAATTGGCTTTCTCCATGGCAGCCAACAGCTTCCAAATGGGATCTCAGCTGACAGAGAGAGCCCCACACCCCTCTCCAGGTCCAGAAACCTCAGAGCAGCGACTCATTGGTCAGGGCCTCCCAATCAGCAGAGGCCAGCCAGGGACAAGGAGCCCCCAGGGGACGGTGGGGGACCGGGCAGGCAAACCAGGGAAGTCCACACCACGCTGCCCTCACACAGTGATCTTCGGTTCCGGGAATGGCATTTGGAAGCCACTAGGCAAATGTTTGTCATTTGAAACTCATTCCCTGTGCAGGGCTGGGCAAGTGCCTGGTCTGGAGCTCAGAGCAGCCATTGGAGCCATTTGGCTGACATCTGCTTGTGCTTACAAACGAGCGATGTTCCAGCGCCGGTGCCACCAGCTTCTTCCAGGGCCTTAAGGTGCAGTGACCAGGGAGGGTGTGGAAGCTTCTCTAGGCCAGGAACACCATGCCCTCGGAGGGCCTTTTCCATCAGCTTGCCCGCAGCCAGCCTGACAGTCGCCCCCACTCCCTGGATTAGGGATTCCGAGTCCCTGAGCAGACAGTGCTGGCTCTCACAGATGACAGCCTCATGTTCCTGCATGCTTTTCAAGTGTAGGCGAGCCCGTCAACAGCTCAGAGAAGACAGCAGGAAGTAAGGGGTGGAAGGGAGAGGAGGAAAGGCAGACACAGCGTGCTTGGGCCACACAGGCAGGGGAGTGAGCCAGAGAGCTGGGAGGAATCTGTGGAGCAGAGGACCTCTGAGGGCTGCCCAGTGCTTCTCAGCGGGGGCCAGATATCAAAATGGTAACTTCTGAATTGGGAATTTTTGATGACAACTTGAGCAAGTTTAGCAAGAGGACTTACTGGGTTGAACTAGAGAGTCTAGAAACATCAGTGGCTTCAGGCATGGAGTGACCCATATCAGGGGCTGGCAGCCTGTGGCCCGAAGGCCAGTTCATCTGCCCTGCTGCCTACATGTGGCCATGGACGTTTGTTCAAGTCTTGTCTTTGTCTGCTTCTACTCTACCGTGGCAAAGTTGAGTAGGTGTGGCAGAGACCATTGGCTGCAAAGCCTACAATATTTATTGTCTGTTCCTTTACAGAAGAGATTAACCGACCTCTGCCCTGCAGCTCTGATGTCCAATATGGCAGCCACTGGCCACATGGGGCTCTTGTTTTCTGCACTCTCGAAACGTGTCTAATCTGAATGGAGATGGGCTGTCAGTGCAAACTACAGAACACACCAGGTTTTAGACTTAGTGTGAAGAGAAGAACGTGAAGTAGCTCATTAGTAATGTTTGTATATTGATTACATAGTAAGATGTTTTTAAATTGTTGGCTTAAATAAAACATAGAGTTAATGTCACCTGCTTATTTTTACACTTTTTTTCAAAGATGGGATCTTGCTGTGCTGCCCCGGCTGGTCTTGAACTCCCAGGCCCATGATCTTCCTGCCTCAGCCTCCCTAGTAGCTGCATGACAGGTTCATGCCATTGTGCCCAGCCTATTTTTACACTTTTAACAGGGCTGCTACAAATTTGAAATTGTATTTTTGACTCCCTTTGCATTTCGGTCAGACAGGGCTGATTTAGAGGCTCAACCGTGTGGCGTGTTTCTTCCACTTCCAGGTGGGTTCTCCACACAGGGTTGGCGAGCTGGCTCCCAGCACCATCTTATTCAGATTGTAGCCCATTAGTGGACCAGGAAATCTTGGTCATGACTTTATAGTAGATCATGACCAGTATTTTTGAAAAATGAGATAGAATAAAATAGAACACATTTAGAGCAAATTACACACTACAGATGAGTGCTGGTTTGCAAACCCTATTTTAGTTACGCATTATTTATTTATCCACCTAAGTGGATGTACCATGATTTTATGACCAGCGAAGAAAGAGAACACAGCCAATTAAACCATGGTGCAAGGCATTGATGACAGATACCTGGAACAGCAGAATCAGTCACAGCAGCCTCTTGGTGCTCTTGAGTTTCCTCTCTGTTCCGAGGGATTTGCCCATTTCTTCTGCCTTCAGTTGCATCTCCCTACACATGTCCCGGTCACCAAACACAACAGTGGCCAAGTGGTGTCTGGTGCCTCTGTGTACCCAGCTGCCCTGAGGTGTCCCTTGTGTTTTAGCAGAGATCCTGTGGAAATGGTTTTGAGCATCCGTGCAGTAAGAAGGAGAGGCTCCGAGACTCTAGCCAGCCCTGTGGCCTGTCTGCCTTGCAGTTCTAGACGAGCATGGTGAGCTCACCTCCCTGGCGCCCCAGGTGGGTGGGGGCCCCACTGCCTGCAAGTCCTCTTTGCAAATGGCTTCTTGGCCTTGTAGGTGCTGACTACACACCCAGCCCGCAGGTCTTGACCAGTGGTCCACCCTGTCCTGCCCCTCACAGCAGAAGCCACCAAGG
This sequence comes from Symphalangus syndactylus, assembly GCF_028878055.3. Taxonomy (NCBI): domain Eukaryota; kingdom Metazoa; phylum Chordata; class Mammalia; order Primates; family Hylobatidae; genus Symphalangus; species Symphalangus syndactylus. The sequence continues at coordinate 8,420,575 of NC_072424.2, forward strand.
TCCCAGGCCTGGACACATCAGAGTTTATGTGGGTGGTGAAGCCTGAGAGTTCTTTGGACTGGGCATCCAGTTTCTCTTGCGGATGCACAAAACGAGCAGAGCCTGACTTCCTGCCTCTCTTGGGTAGTGGTGGCAACCTCACCCCATCCCCCTGGCATTGTTTTTGTGTGCCGCACAGCCTGAATGTTGAGCCTTCAAGCACAGGCTGCAGGGCCATGACACAGCTCTGGTGAGTGAGTGCAGAGCACGCGGCTTTATAATGAGGTTGGAAAGTTTTGGGCTATGCATTTAATGAATTTTGTATTAAGGCTTAACACAGATGCTATCATTTGCATTTCACAATGCTGTTTGGAACAGATGTTTAATACTAAATGAAGAGTAAATTTGGATATGGCTATGCATCAAACACCTGCCATTAAAGAAAAGAGCTTCAAATGCAGTGAAGTCCTCCTCCAGCAGTGGTTTGCAGCAGGAAGCAATGAATCGTCCAGCTGTCCAGCTGGGCTACAGGAGAAAGGATGATCTTGAAGGAGGTGTGATCACTCACCTCAGCTCCCTGGTTGGGCAGTGGACTCGCTCTCGGAGCTGCAGCACAGCAGCCCCCTCCTGCTATTGGGAGGGGCTCCCCGAAGGCCCTGAAACTGCTGTATCCCAGCTGACCACCGAGGCTGGTCCAGCCCAACATCCTACCTCATTCTGAAGAAGCCTTGGTGAGTTTTCCTCTCCAACACAGATTGTTCTAGAAAGGCATCCTAGCCCTTGCAGAGTGATTCAGGAAGTTGAAGCAAAGTTATGGATATGTGACAGCCCTTCTATATATCATGATGCATACTGTGTTCCATGGAACACTACCGCGTGCTTATTATAGTTTATTTCATAACGAGATGCACCTTAAGAACAATTTATTCGAATATTAATATCTCTTAAGGGAGACATCATCAGCCCGACTAGAAACATTATTATGGTAAAGTCCTGGGGAAAACCTTGCAGAGCAAGGCAACAAAATCGATGAAAAAAAACCCAGCAGCACGTGGCCTGTGTGATGAAGGACGTGAGGACCCTCGCTACGCCGAGTTGCTCTGGCCCCTTAGAAGGGCTGCTTGCAGGCAGGCCTGGAACCCTGCCCAAGGGACCACTGGCCACCCTGACTGTAGCCCAGGAAGGCCAAGCTGGCTGAGAGTCCGGCCCTGTGGCAGGACAGACCCTGCCTTTCTGGAGGGAAGGAGCCTCACATAGCTGAGAGCTGTTATTTGCCCCCAGGATGGGGCCAAAGATGGGGGTGCATGTGAACACCTGGGAGAGGGCAGGGGAGTCAGCAGATGCTTCCGTCACTGAAGGCAGGAGCCCAGGTGATCTGGGGTAAGTCGCAGCTTCACACCTATCAACCAAAAGGCCTCTGATGAGTATCTCTAAACTTTGCATATCCGTGCCTCAGTTTCCTCCTCCGTAAAATGTGAATAATGCCGTGACTTGTAAGGGTTAATAAGGATGCAGTGCTCAGACCAGCCCCTGGCACAGAATGGGCACCACGGCGGTGTTTGTTATGGAAGCTGCTATCATGATCACAAGCAGCTGCAGGACTTCGGACAAGTCATTTCCTCCCCCTGGGCTTCAGACTTTTCCCTTGCAAAATGGAGACAATAATACTAGGCATCACCATAAAACAATTAAATTTACGGATGGCCCCAGCTGGCATTGGCCTGCCCTGCCCGGCTCTCTGTGGATGGAGCCACCTCCTACCCCCGGGACCCCAGCTTCCGGCTGCTGCCCAAGCCTCAGGACTCTGCCTGGAGAGAGGCAGGCCGGCTGCAGCCCCAGCTGCAAGGCTCATTTGGAAAATGGAAATGTACGTCATAACCCCATTTGTCATGCGATCGTACTCCTGACAGCTGCACACTACCGTCCAAAGCAGAGATTTAGACCTAACGGGGAAAAATCTGTGAAAATTGACATAGCCATTAGATGATTTTAGAACTGAAAACGTACTCTTCATGGAGTGTTAGGATGACTTCTTAGGTGATGCTAAATCAATATCTCATACTTTGGGTGAATTCATTATTTTGTTTTATGAGAACTGTCTGGTTCCTAAATTCTTCCTGTGTTGCCTCTTCAGCACTGCCCCAGGAAGGCCACAGATGAATCTTTTAGATGCCAGCCATGCTTCTGACCCAAAGTCCCCCTGAAACGATGAGAGATAAGGGAAATGGGCAGATGGTTTCAAGTAGATCTGACGTCACTGAAGGGGGCTGTGCTCTCCTGTCCACCAGGTTGCCTCCAGACTCCAGTGCAGGGCCGTGTCCTCTGGAGCAGTCCCTGGGACCCCGTGCTGGCACCTCACCTGCATCTCCCCTCTGAGCTGTGGGCCCATTCAAGGCCAGGTCTCCTATGGCTTCCTTCTGCCTTCTTCTATGTTATAATTTCAACTTTTATTACAGATGAAGGGGTACATGTGCAGGTTTGTTACATGGGTATATTGCATGACTCTGAGGCTTGGGGTCCAAATGATCCTGTCACCCAGGTGGTGAGCACAGGACCCAGTAGGTGTTTTTTCAGTCCATTCCTCCCCACCTGGTCATCCTCAGTGTCTGTTGTTCCCATCTTCATGTCTGTGTACATTTATAGCTCCCACTTATAAGTGAGAACACGTGATATTTGGTCTTTTGTTCTTGTGTGAATTCACTTAGGATAATGGCCTCTAGCTCCATCCCTGTTGCTGCAAAGGACGTGGTTTTGTTCTTTTTAAGGGCTGTGTAGTATTCCATGGTGAATATGTCCATCCACTGTTGGAGGGCACCTAGGTTGATTCCATTTGCTATTGTGAACAGCGCTGCAGTGAATGTACGAGTGCCTGTGTGTCTTTTTGATAGAATGAATTATTGTCTTTTGCATATACCCCTTGCACTTCTCTCGGAGTGGACACCAGAGGAAGGACAGTCTCTCCCATGCAGAGGGAGGGGACACTTCTGGCTGCTGTTCTGCTGACCAGTCAGGTTTCTATGTCTCCCAAAATGCATGGGAGACTCAACCAGTGGCCAGCAGAGGGATGGTGGGGCCTCGGGGGGACAGTGGCATGGGTGGAGGGCTGGGGGCAGAATCTGGAGGGAAAGAAGCAGCACAGGAGCAGCCCAACCCCCACCCCTGCCCCTCAGTCCCCAGCCTGCCCGCCTAGTCCCAGGCCCACTGGGATAGGGCCTGAGCTCGGCTGCTGTGCACGACCAAAGCCCTGAAGGCGAAAATGGAGGTTTCCGTATGATTTTTGTCTCTGAATCAACGTTTTCATTCACATCTAAGAGCACACCACATAATAGGAAAACCACGAAATTCCATGTAAAATATAAGCCTTCAAATCAACCACTTGTTTTGGTAAGTTTGAAATAGCTCTCCTGAGGAAGCAGCCCAGGACCCGGGCGGACAGGAGGTGTCTGGAACCAAGTCCCTGCACTGAGTGTGACCTGGGTGTGTTCCAGCCGCGGCTGGGGCAGCGGCTCTTTGTTTCTGCGTCTTTGTGACGGGGACAGGATCCTTCCCACCTTGCAGAGTTCCATCTGGGCTCTTCCCATTGCTGATTGGTATTATCTGTTATTATTATTCCTGCTGTTGTTTCCAACCCACATGGCAAGGGAAGGAGTCTTCCTGGCTGGGCAGTGGCCCAACGTTTGTGGCAGCCGGTTGACCTGACAGAGACACGCCCACGTCCTGGGCCAGTGCCCCAGGCCCAGTACCGCGGCTCTGCTATGCCAGCGCCCACCCGTTCACCCTCACCGGCGCTCTACCCGGCTCATTCACCGGCATTTCAGTTTTCCTGTTTGGATGATGAACTTGACTTAGGTTGCACATCACACCAAGGGGCCTTGAAGTCCTGAGCCTCTGAGATTCTGTGAGGCCATCCCATTCATGCCCAAGAGAAATGTCCTTGAGAAGAGAATGGAAACATGAGGTCAACACAAAAAGCCAGGAAAGCGTTGCTGTTCATTCAGGCAAGCGTCTTCAGCACACCTTCACCCCCGCCATGGCCCGCCTTCTCTTCCGCTAGCTTTGTCCTATCAGGCGGGGACTCAGAAATGACTTGGAGTGAGGGCGGGAGCAGAAGAAATGCTCAGTCACGTGGGTGGGCGGGGAGCGACTGTGTTCGGAAAGACCCACCGGTGAACCCCAGGTCCCCCAGCTCCCAGCTTCGTGGCCTCAGAGAGCCGCCCGGAGATTTTGAGCCTGGAAAACCTCGCCGCCGGCTTGGGAGGGTGACGCCGCCTGTATTGTTTCCCGCGGCTGCCTGGACAGATGATCGCAAACTGAGTGCATTTAAATTTATTTTAAAGCAACAGACATTTATTCTCTCACAGCTCCAGAAGCCAGAAGTTGAAAACCAAGGTACTAGCAGGGCCGAGCCCCTGCGGCGGCTCCCGGGGAGGGTCTTTCCTCACCTCTTCCAGGTCCAGGTGGTCCAGGCATTCCTGGGTTTGCAGCTGCACCCCGCCCAGTCTGCCTTCCCCTCTGGGTTTGTATCACATCTCCTGTGCACACCTCTATGAGGACACGCAGTGGCATTTAGGAAGCCCGCCGGGATGACTGGGGTGCACTCCGCATTCAAGATCTTCACTTCGTTGCATCTTTTGTCGTGAAGGTAATAACCACTTGCTTGCCACATAAAATCACATTTGCAGGTTCCAGGGATTGGGTCATAGACACACCTTTGGGGCCACCATTCTGCCCACTCCACCACCTTTCAGGCACGGTGGGGATCAGAGGAGATGTCGCTTGGTTTCCGGTTGGTGGCCCTGGTTGCTCGCCCTGGTTGCTCTGTTCAGCCTGCATGAGGCTGAACACTGCAGCCAGGAGCAGAGTCATGGGACATTGGTCATCGCTCCGCCCCGGCTCTGAGCCCCAGGGTGTTTCTTGCAGGATGAGAGGTCCCCATGTTACCGAGACTCTGGGAGCTGCTTACGCATTTCCACCACTGTGTGCCCAGGGCCACTGTGTGCCTGGTCCCCAGTGGGGCAGCTGTGCTGTGGAGGGCCCTATTTGTATCCCTGGGCCCTGGTGCCCTGTGCTGGTCCTGCCAGAGAGCCGCCAGCACTGCCCTTGAATCTCTCAATGCCACCTGCCTGGGGTCCAGCCCCCACCAAGGCCCCGCTCTTCCAGGCCTGCTCCTGTGCTCCAAAGCTCCCCCCACTAACCTCCTGCATCCTCCGGATGGGCTCGGAGGGACCTCACCAAAAGGGGATTTGTGGATCTCCTGAACATGTCCCCCTCCTGCCTTGGGCTAGACTTCAGGACTAAGTACACCAGGCAGGTGTTTTCTTCCCGAACCTCAAAAGCAAGAATAAAGCAGAATGTGGAAATCCAGATCTCTGCTGGGAAGGAACAGAGTGGCATTGGCAAGGCCCCACTCTGATTTCAAATCCAGACTTTTCCTGCTCGGCGCAAGGCCCCACTGTGACTGCACTTTGCCTGTGGCCTGTCATGCTTTCCTGGAAGCACACGTCAGGGGTGAGCGCAAGGAAATAATTTTGTTTCTGGAAGATCTAACACACATTCCAGACCCAGGCTGCCTTTGGAACTGAAAGTCTGTTTTGTTAAAAGTGAAAAAAGCAGAATACTTATGACACGCTGTGAATTTCTGCTCCAACAATGTTCATCTTGCCTAAAACACCAGCCAAGACCCATAAGTCATGGTGATTACAACCAGGCGACGGTCGGCAAGCCCGCAGCGGCTGCAGAGCCCTGCGTCAGGTTTCCTGCTCTAAGAAAAAGAAACGGCGCTTTGTGTCTAATCCATCTTCTAATTATCCGTTCTGAGGACAAGGTTTATAACCAGACCCTTTCAATAACAATGTGATTGATACGGAACCTGATTCAGGTTTGCCCTAAATGGCTGTGATGCCATCCAGAAATGATGAGTCTGCCGTGTTTACCTACGAGCACGCACGTGTGTTTCCTGGATGTTCACGTATGTACTTGCTGCTGTGTGGAGGACGGTGCATCTCAGTCAGGCCGCAGACACTGAGGTTATTCACCTGAGCTGGCCCGTGGGAACATCCACTTTTTTCAAAATCAGAAAAACAATGCCAGCAAAGCCACAGAAGTTCACATTCGTAGAAACCGTTTGTATCTTCCTTTTTGTTTTTTCTCCTTTTTTCAATTCTTATTGAGTTCCTACAAAACAAAAGCAATTGCTTATTGCAAAAATTCATCTAACACAGAAATAAAGCAGGCATAGCATGAAGTTCAAAGTGAAAGCCCCTGTCATCCTTCTCTTCCTTCCAGACCCCCTCCCTGGAGCAAAGGCCACCAGCCAGTCTTGCCTATGTACAAATATACACATTCTCTTTTAAACAGTTTTGTTGAGACACAGTTCACATATAATTCAATTCAGCCATTCACAGCATACAATGCAGAGGTTTCTAGTATATTCACAGATAAGTACGCTCATCACCACAGCAGTTTTAGAACATTTTTAGCACTCAAAAAGAAACCCCTCCCCCTTTAACTGTCCCCCTCCCCACCTCCGCCACCTCATGCCCCTGATCCCTAAACTACACCAACCTCCTTTCTGTCTGTATAGAGTCCCCTGCTCTAGACAATTCAGATAAATGGAGTCTCACAATATGCATCGTCTCGTCCTCTGGCTTCCTGCACTTCCTGCTCGGTGTTGGAAAGCACGTAGAATCTGCATGTCCAGGTTTTCTGGAAATTGGGAGGAGATAGCCACCTGCACCCCTCCCCACATGGCATTGGCTCTGCAGGAGTACCTGCCTGTCACCCCGGCAGCTCCGTCCTGGCCGCCCTTGCTGGCCGCCCTTGCTGGCTGGCACTCCTGCTCCTGCCTCGCCCCTGAAGCACGGGGGTTGCGATTCTGGGCTAAGGACTCCTCCCCTGATAGATGTTTACGTTGCTTCCTTTGTTTGATTGAATGAGCTAGCAACAGACAACTCCCGGATCATACTGTCTTAACATAGCCTGGTTGCTTCTAGCTTGCACTGCCGGTGCAACATGGGGGAGCCTGGCCCTCTCCAGGAGCCCAGGCTGGTGGAGACACCTTCTCTCACAGGCTCTGCGACCACCCAGAGTGGGGAGCGAAGGGGGCTTGAAAATAGAACTGAGGCCCTTAAACTGTTTGTCAGGAAGTGACACGTTGCCCTCACGTGGACCTGTCAAAGGTCAAAGGGATGTGTCCATCTGAGTCTGGAAGGTTTGCCAAATGGCACTGGGACTCCCTTGGGTACCAGCTGGGCTACAGGACATCCTGGTACCTGCATGCTTGGTGGCTTTTGGTCAGACATGGACAAATCACCTTTGATTTTGCCTCTTGCCATAGCCTACAAGTAATGCATCCCCTTCTAAATGTGGTATAAAGTTCCCGTGTGGCCTGTTTTTAAAAGAATGGACGGAAATAGGCACCGTGGTTTTGGGCTACTCCGTGAACACTTGGAAGCGTGGCTTCATCTGCTGTGTTTGTCCTGCTCTCACCTGCACAGCTGACCTGGGGAGCCCTGCTTCCTTCCAGGACCTGCCCTCACTAGCCAGGCAGTCCTCAGAGCCCTGTTTATTTCCCTTGACCCACCTCCCAGGCCACAGTCACTGCATGAGGGAGAGGAGCAGCCAAACTGCCCTGAAGCACCCTCAGGGTCTTTACCCGTCTTCCTCTATGGAAAGGACTCCTGTGAGTCCCAGCTGAAATCACGGACCCCAGAGAGACTTGCCTTTTGCAGCTCTGAGCAGCTGGGCTGACTAGGACTGGTGCTACCCTGAGCAGGCTCCGTAGAAACAAACACTCGCCCCATATCTTCCTCTGCCTTCCGGCCAAGCAGCAGGGGCCTTGGTGATGGCGGCCATGGAGTAGTGGTGGAGCCCTGTGCGGGAGCAGCCCCCCGGCCTAGAGGCTGGAGGGCCCCATGGAGCCAAGTGTGTGCCCATCTCAGCACAATTAGAGGTATGCATGGGCTTCCCAGGGCTGCATGACAAAGTACCACCAGCTGGTGGTTTATAATAATGGAAATTTATTATTTCACAGATCTGGAGACCTTTTTCACGTCCAAAATCAAGGGTGTTGGCAGGGCTGTGTTCCTTCTGAGGGCTCCAGGGCGAGGCTCCTTCCTGTCTCTCTCACTTCAAGGGGTTGTTGGGGTCCCTCTGCATTCCTTGGCTTGGAGCTGGAGCACGGTGATAGCTGCCTCTGTCATCACACGACATTCTCCCTGCCCGTGTCCCTGTGTGTCCTCTCCTCTCCTCGTAAGGACAGCAGTCGGTGGGTTAGGGTGTGTCTCTGTCCATTTTGCATTGCTATAAAGGAATACTGATGCTGGGTAATTTACAAAGCAAAGAGGTTTTTTTGGCTCATAGTTCTGCAGGCTATACAGGAAGCATGATGCTGGCATCTGCTTCTGGTAAGGACTCAGGAAGCTTCCACTTGTAAACCAAAAATAAAATTCTAAGCCCTACAACCATCTAAATGGACCCCTGCATTCAGCCAAGGGCATTCTAAAGTCAACCTGAAATCTCATTCAGGCTATGATGGGAAGGGGGAGCTGGACATGCCTCGTTACCCTGTTCCCTTTTGGAATCACTGATTGAACAGGATCTTTAAGTCTGATAAGAAACGTTTACAATCTATTCCCTCTGAAGCCTGCTACCTGGAGGCTTCATCTGCTGATCAAACTTTGGTCTCCACAACCCCTTATCGTAACTTAGACATTACTTTCTATTGATAATAACTCTTTCAACCAATTGACAATCAGAAAATCGTTAAATCTACTATGACCTGGAAGCCCCTACTTCAAGTTGTCCTGCCTTTCTGACCAAGCCAACGTACATCGTACATGTGTTGATCGATGAATCACATCTCCCTAGAATATATAAAACCAAGCTGTACCCCAACCACCTCAGGCCCATGTTGGGACCTCCTGAGGCTGTGTCGTGGTGACATCCTTAATTTTGGCAAAATAAACTTTCTAAATTGACCGAGACCTGTCTCAGATAGTTTCAGTTTATTTACCCAATCCTGCAAGAATAGCACCAAGCCATTCACAAGGGATCCAGCCCCACAACCCAAACACCTTCTACCAGGTCCCACCTCCAACACCGGGGATCGAATTTCAGTGTGAGGTTTGGAGGGGACACACATCCAAACAGTATCAGTGTACACCCTCATCTTAACTAATCAGATCTGCAAAGAACCCTGTTTCCAAATAAGGCCCCATTCTGAGGGTGGATGTGAATTTGGAAGGATGTTACCCAACCGAGTACAAGGAGAGAAATAGCACCTTCTTTAAATTGCAGGATCCTTTGAGACCCTTGCTTATGACAGCTTTACCTGTATCCTAACACACTAACCAGTCAGGTTACCTCCCTGGTGATTTCAGCCGGGGGCCAAAGCAGCCAGGAAGAGCTGACACTTCGAACAGAGGACGTGCTAACTTCAGAAATAGAACATCTCTATAAAAAGAAAGATGGTGCATCTCGCAGCCCCTAGCTAAGACCCTCTAGCCGCTGCCTTGGGTTCCTCTGTCTCCAGCTTAGAGAGTTCCTCTATGTAGCCCCTCCCGTGGGAGGCCTTGCCCCCATTGTGGTGGGGCCTGTACCAGCCCCTCTGTGTGGGGTCTGCTGGGGGCTGGAAGGGCTGCCCCTGACCGTGCTGCTCTACCCTCGAGTCTTGTGTTAAAGGTCTGTCTCCCTGCACTGGGGTTCCCAGAGTCCCAGGACAGGATCAGCGTAAATGCCTTCCCGCCCTCTGCATGTCCTTCAACTCTCCAACCCACATCTGAAGTCTTGGGCAGGGAGCCACAATTTGGACACCCCCTCTTCCAGGCAGCTGGCTCTGTCCCCCGACTTCCCATGATCTGCGGGGCAGTGGGGCAGGCTTTCCTTTCCTTCTCTGTCCTCAAAGGACCTTTTTAAAGGTAAGATCCCAGGATCTGATCCGCCAACCCTAACCCACAACATGCTAGAAGTTAAATGAATTTAGAAAGTCCTTTGTTTTTAAAAATGCCTGTACTCTAAGTCTTGCCACAAATTCCAGCTTGGATTGGAATGTCAGAACCTGGACATTAACTTCTTCTTGCTGCAGAAATGCTCACCCACCCTCTGCCCACAGAGGCGGGTGGATGCTCCTAGCTGCCCGGGGAAAGGTTGCCTGTGTGCAGAACAAGAAGAAGAACATGAGTGTCTTCCAAATATTAGCTCATTACATGGAGTTACCCTTCTCTCAGGGAAATGGCACAGAATTCATCTGAGCCACAACCAAAAACCATGTAGGCCTTTTATGATGATTATAAAAGTGATAATATGTGTCCATTTGTAGAAAAATTAGAAAATCCAGGCAAAGAAAATAAAGACAAAAATTAAAGCGTCCACAATTCCTTTATTCATCCATTTATTAAAAGCAATCATGCACCGCTTAGTGACAGTGACATGTTCTGGGGAGTGCATTGTTGAGTGATCTTGCTGCTGAGCTAGATCTTGCTACAGCACATCACTGTACTGATCCTGCAGGCGGTTGTACGAAGGTATTTGTGTATCTAAAGATATCTAAATATCACAAAGGTATAGTAACAATGCAGCATCAGAATTTTATGAGACCATCATTGTATACATGTTTCATTGTTAACCTAAATATTGTTATGCAGTGCCTGACTTTCCTAATTTTGGGTCTACTGGGCGGAGCCCTGGGTATACAGTTGTGAGCAAAATTGGTGCTCATGGCTCCCCTGGACTAGTAAAGCAGCAGTGAGGAATAGAAAGACACACGAGTGAATATATTGCAAATTCTGATAAATACTAGAAAGGAAGGAAAAAACCTCTGCTCCACTTGTAACCATGAAACTCCAGGGAGATCCCTCATCTATCTTGATATTAAATAAGTTAAATGTTCAAATGAAAGTAACTGTGAGCATTCTAGAATGTATTTTTCCAGCGCAAATGTGCAGGTATGTGACTACAATTGAATCATGCTATTATATTGATTTATAATCTTTTTTAAACATTTAATTTATATTAAGAACATATTTTTGTGTAACTAACTGTTTATGTCCAGTACAATTTTAATGACTGGGTAGCATTGATGATATGGGTTACCTTCATTTACTTTACCCTTTCCCTATCTGGAATTGCTATAAGTTGAATCGTGTTCCCCAGAAAGATGTTGAAGCCCCTATACCCAGTATCTGTGAATATGATGTGATTTGGAAATGAGGTCTTTGAAGGATCAAGTTAAGATGAAATTATTAGGGTGGGCCCTAATGTAATACAACTAAAGTCCTTACAGACTGGGCAAATGTGAGCACAGAAACACACACACACGGAGAACACCAGGTGAAGATGAAGGCAGAGATTTGCAAGCCAAGGGAATTATTCCATTCTCAAATCACTATAAACAACTATCAGAGACTGTGTAATTTGTTAAGAAAAGAAGTTTGATTTGCTCAAAGTTCCACAGGCTGTATAGGAGGCATGGCTGAGGAAGGCCTCAGGAAACTTACAATCGTGGCAGAAGGCAAAGGGGAAGCCAGCATGTTTTACATGGCTGGAGCAGGAGGAAGTGAGCAAAGGGGGAGGTGCTACACATTTAACAACCAAATCTCATGAGAACTCAATTACAAGACAGCACTATGGGGATGAGGCTAAACCATTAGAAATCACCCCCGTGAACCAATCATCTCCCACCAGGTCCCACCTTCAACACTGGGAATTACAATTCAACATGAGATTTGGGTGGGAACACAGAGCCATACCATATCACCAAGTAACAGCTAAGATTGCCAGCAAACCACCAGAGGCTAGTGGGGCAACTTGGGGAAGATTCTGCCTCCCATAGTCAGAAGGAACCAACTCTGTTGACATCTTGATCTCAGATTTCCAGCCCCCAGAACTGGGAGAAGATAAATGTCCGTTATTTATAATCACCTATTTTTGGGTAGTTTTTTACATCAGCCCTGGCAAGCTAATACAAGGATAGAGAGTTAGTTTCCAATGTTTTGGATTGTTATTATTTTTTAATTCCTTAAATGAACATCCTTGTAAGTACCAGGGACAGAATAGGCACTCAATCAGTACTGTTCCTCATCCAATTGTTCATTTGTGTCAAGTGAAGAGCTGAGGGATCCGATTGAAATATATTTTTACATACTTACTCAATTATTATCTTAGCCTAAATTCTTAGACATGAACTGCTGGACTCACAGTAATCTTTTTTCTAAGTTTTGATCATGTTATCCAGTTGGCCTGAAGAGCCCAGGGGACCAGGCTCCCCGTACACCTGTCATTACGAGCTCTTCTCCTCCCCTCTCTCCTCTCCTTCCTCCCTTTCCTCCTCTTCCTGCCACTTCTCCCCACACCGCTTTTCCTTCAATTTTGCTAGAGATAAAATGTTAGTTGACTGTCTTATTTGGCGATTTTTAATTTCTTCTTTGGTGAGTTTGTATCCTTTCTCTCTTTTTTTTTTCTATAGACATATTTAAGGATTTTTGTTATTAATTTAAGAAAGTTTTTTATATTAACAATGTCAACCTCTTTGTCCTCCATATCTGTGGCAGATATTTTTCCCTAGTTGAGACAAACTTTTTTCAGGTGTGAAATTCTAGAAGTTTACAGCATGAATCCTCACATAAGGGACATTTGGTGACATAATGGACATGAGTGTCTTTTATTGCAGTTTTCAAACAATATAGATACACTCTTCAGATGGCCATTTTTTATATTGACCCTCTATAAAGTCCAGTGGCATAATACTAAATCATAAATAAGTGAAGACATTTTTACAGGAAACAAGGATATTGAGGTCTGTGTACATAGCTTTTACCCCACATTTTTTAAAATTATAAAAGTAATACACACACAAAGTAAAAATATTAAAGCAGTATAGACTGATATTAAATGAAAAAAGGAAAGTTTCCTGCCCTTAGTCCCGCTCTCGGGAGAGAACCATTTTAGCAGTTTATGTTTTCAGATCTTGTTGTTACCACCATAATTCTAAATAAAATGCTTTTACTTTGTTTCTAGATTTATCAATTTTCGACCATTTCTATTTGATGTCCCAGTATGAAAGAGAAGTTTAAGTCATTTCCACTTCCTACGTTATCCCCTTAATTTTGTTAGTTACGTCATTTTTAGCTCTTCCATGTTTTTGGAAATAGCCCGGAGTCATGTGCATAGACCTCTGTTTCTGTTTCACCAGACTGGGCACTGTTTCATGACTCCCTTCTGTGTCAAGTGAAGAGCTGAGGGCTCCTATGCTCTATACCCTATGTGCCAGCTGGTGTCATGAAGCCCTTATGTTTACATTGCTCAGATGTCATTTGCTCAAAAAAATGTAGTGAGCACCTGCTATATGCCGGCCACTATTGTGGGCAGCAAATCGAACAGACAAAAGCCCCTAGCCTTACACAGCTCATTTTCCAGTTTGAAGGAGACAAAAAATAAACCAAAATCAATAGGTAAATTAGACAATATATCAGGTGGTGATAAGAACTATGGAGAAAACTAAAGCAAGGAATAAAGGAAGAGAGAGTCATAATTTAATAAGTAGCCAGAGAAGATGTATAACATTAACTCTCTGTTCTGAATCTGTAACTATGTCTTCCCTGTAATTGCCAATATTTTGAGTCTATAATTCTTAAGCTAGGAAACATGTATTATGATTTCATAAATATTATTCCTTTCTGTACCCAGGAAGGAAATGAAATCTTACACCCCTAAGCCTGGCTGCTGGCAGGGGATAATCTGGGAGCCAATGTTTAAATGGATACTTTTTTACACTCTATCAATTGCCCATGATACTCTTCCATAACTCTTTGTTTATCCTGGCCTTGCTAATTGCCTTTGTTTTTCCATGTTGATGGAAGAAACACATGAGGAAGACTATCAAGCATCCTCATTGTACTATTCTGAATGGCTCATTTGTATCAGCTGCTTTTTAGACTTTCAGACTAGAATTTTTTTCTGTTGCACATGGGGTAATGCAACTGTTTTCTGATCCCATTTCTCTTTTTCTTGAATTACTTTTGTTGTAACTGGCTTTATTGGAGTACATCCTGAAACAATTTCTTCTCAGAAAAAGCACAAAAGAAGGAGCAGGAGATAAACATCCCCCAAACTTGCATATCTGGAAATTCATCCCCAGACATAATTGATGGTTTAGCTGGGCACGGATCCTGAGTTCAAAATACTCTTCTTTCTTACAATTCTAAAGGTCAGCTCTGTGGTTTTCCAGCACCCACTGAGCCTGATGAAAAGTATGTTGCCAATCAGATCCCCATTTCTCTGTGGTTTGCCTGTTTTTTCCTGTGTGATTGCTCCAGAGATCTTTCCATAATTCTTGATATCCTGAAATTCCCCAAGTCTGGTACGAGGTTTGAGTTTCCTTTCAGTCACAAGAAACAGAATCTCACAGGACCAACAGGGCTGGGTAGCTTGAAACATGAATGCAGGCTGTGGACAGCTGCTGTGTTGTAAGAGGGCCTGTGCAGGGCAGACAAATTCATACTAAGGTGTGAGTGGCTAATGGGCCAACTGCTCCCAGGAAAGGTAAACAGAGAGTTGTAAGATCCGAGGAAGCTCCAGTTCTTGGTGTGTGCATGGAGACCTTCTGTGGCACAGAGCCCCTCCCACCACCACAGTACCCACACACTCCACTTCCTCACCCACACCAAGCACACTCACACCCTGACTCACGGATGAGGGTCACCTGTCTGGCACTATAGTTCTGAAAGTGTGCCAGCCTTGCAATGGCTGGTTAACAAAGCCTGTTATGCAGGCACAGTTTAGAACCCTGAGGTCAAGTCCTTGACACACCACGGGTCCAGCTGAGAAATCAGGAACGTCTTTGCAGTTGGCACTGAAACAACTTAACCTGTCAGGCTGACATTGCACTGCCTGGGTCCAGTAGGAACCCAGTTTCAGCGTCCTCCCAGAAGTGCTCACATCAGCCATGCCTTTGTTCTCAGCCAGCTCTAGGGAGCAGAGGTCTAGAAACTTGTCATTGCCTAGGCTTGGGGTGGAGTTATCACCTGTGGCTGCCTGCCCATATCTGGTTTCTATGAAGTCACATGTCAGAACAAGACCCCAAATCTTACATCTGTCTGGCAATTTTCATTTATGCCCTGCTCCCCAGCTTCCCACCTTGAGGGAGGTTTGGAGACAAACAGCTGAGAGAGAGAAAGTTCTTGTTGGAAATGATTTGAGTGAGTACCTGACGTCAGTGTCTTTCCCTTTGTAAACTGTGTTTGCGGATGGCCCAGGCACAGCTGGACACTGGCTCCAACTATGTCAGTCACTGTGGTGGGCTCCTGGGCACTGGCAGACTCTGATGGGGCCTTCCAGGGACCCTTGCAGCTGGGCCGCTAAGACGCGGATGTCGTTTTCCCTTTGCCCCATCTCTTGGCATTGTGCCTTCCATTTGGGGAGTCTGTGCAGGGCCTGCTGGGTCACCCTTGGGCCCACATGCAGATTAGACACCTTGCCTTGCCATGAAAGCCCAGGTCCCTGGCCTGGCCAAAAGGCAGATGGGAGGAAATTCCTGCACATTTGAGAAGAGGCCATCCCCAGCTCTGTCTTTGCAGGCAGCTGGGCTGGCTGGTTGGGGCTGCCCACTGCAGGTGTCTGGAGGCCAGCCCCGGCCTCAGAATCCAGCCTGGGTATGACAGCCGGAGTCAGTGGCTGGCAGCACCCAGCATGCTGGGCAGGATTGGCTGGGCAGCTGGTCTCCCCCACTGCCTCTGCATCTTCTTCACAGAGGGTATCTGGGTGTGGGGCTGCTGTGACAGGCCTGGCACCCTCAGAGTCCAAGCACAGGTCCACAGCCACCACCCTATGTCTGGAAAGCTTGCAGTCCACAACACATCTGGGCCCAGAGGACGGCTACTTCTCAGCTTAAGATCATGGGGAGAGGTTGCACCAGCAGTGGGACAGGAGCCAGACCCAGGCCCCAGAGAAACCAGTGGGGTTATGGTTTCTGAGGCAACAAACAATAACCACCGCTCATCTCTAGAATGGGCAAGTGTCTTGCATGGCCGTGTGCTCCTGGGTGACATTACAGCTGCTGGTTCTGAGTGAGATGAGCTCCTCCTGCATCTTCCCAAAGGTGAAGGCCCCCATAGCCATGCTGGTGGCAGCATGGGCCCTGGGTGGATCCGTGGCCAAAATGGACGAGAGAGAGGTGGGAGTGAGGATGACACCCTGATTTCTGGTTTCTACAACAGATGGGTGTTGCAGCCTTGGTTAAAGATGTCCAGAGGGCCAGGTGCAGTGGCTTACACCTATAATCCCAGCACTTTGGGAGGCCAGGGTGGGTGGATCCCTTGAGGCCAGGAGTTCAAGACCAGCCTGGTCAACATGGCAAAACCCTACCTCTACAAAACTACAAAAATTAGCTGGGTGTGGTGGTGCACACCTGTAGTCCCAGCTACTTGAGAGGCTGAGGCGGGAGGATCACTTGAGCTCAGGAGGCAGAGGTTGCAGTGAGCCCAGATAGTGCCACTGCACTCCAGCCTGGGAGACAGAAGGAGACTGTGTCTCAAAAAAAAAAAAAAAAAAAATGTCCAGGGCAGCCCAGGTGTCGGATAAGAAGGAGGAGTTCAGAGTTAGACAGGACACATACCCGGTGGAGAAGGGGCCAGTCTGGGCTGGAGCCCCAGATTGAGGAGTGTAGTTGGCTGAATGATGGCCACCCCAAAGATATCAGGTCCTAACCCCCAGAACCTGTCATCTTACTTCATAAGGAAAAAGGGTATTTGCAGATGTGATAAAGATCTGGAAATGAGGAGAGTGTCCAGGATTATCCAAGTGGGCCCTAAATGCAATCACAAGGATCTTTATACAAAGGAGGCAGAGGGATATTTGATTCAGACAGAGAAGAGAAGCTGCTCTAGCCTCAGAGGTAGAGAGCAGTGATGCAGCCACAAGCCAAGGAAGCCCTGCAGCCTCCAGAGGCTGGAAGAGGCAAGGAATGGCTGCTCCCCTTGAGCCTCCGTTAGGACCACAGCCCCACTGATACTTTGACTTTAGTCCAGTGATACTGACTTCTGACTTTGGGCTTCCATTTCTTATGAAAGAATAAATCCCTGTTGTTTTAAGCCACCAAGTTTGTGGCCATGTATTACAGCAGCCCCAGGACATGAACACGGACAGTCTTCCAGGCACAGAGGTGTTTGGCATCACCCGTGTGCAGAAAAGCTCCCAGGGAGCTGGTGTGCACATCCCAGGATGGGGGCCCCAGCCTCTGAGATAGCTGGTTGTATTAGTCCATTCTAACACGGCTATAAAGACATACCAGAGACTGAGTAATTTATAAAAGGAAGAGGTTTAATTGACTCACAGCTCCACGTGGCTAGGGAACCTCAGGAAACTTACAGTCATGGTGGAAGGTGAAGGGAAAGCAAGGACCTTCACATGGCAGCAGGAGAGAGAAGTGTTAGCAAGAGCTGGGAAAACTGCCTCATAAAACCATCAGATCTCTTGAGAACTCACTCACTATTATGAGAACAGCATGGGGGAAACCGCCTCCATGGTCCAATCACCTCCCACTGGATCCCTCCCTCAACACATGGGGACTATGGGGATGAAAATTCAAGGTGAGATTTGGGTGAGGACACAGTCAAACCATATCACTGGTCTACCAGGGAGGTGATCCTAGGACACACTCAGAGGGGTGTGGGGAAGTCAGGCAGGAAAAGCTGGGAAGTCAGTGCAGGGCATGTGGATGTGCAGGTCACCACAGTGGGGCACTGGGGCTCAGTCCTGCTGTGACATCATGAAGATTCATCCTACCTGCATTAGGATGTGGGTGTCCTCTGTCCCACGTGCAGGCCGAGTCGGTGCCTGTGGCCAGTGTCCTTCCAGGGAGAGGGCCTTGCAATGTGCAAGTGCCAGGGACATTAGTGGGCACAGAATGCACCTGCTCCAAGAGAGGGGATGGTGGGGTCTCTGAGTGCAGTGGATGGTCTCTTTCAAAGACAAGGCAAGCTTGTGTGGAGGGCCCACAAACAGCCAGCGGGGAGTGGGTGGAGGCTGAATGGTGGAGAGGCTGAGGAGAGGGTGGAGGCTGAAAGAGGCACTTCTGGTATCAGAATCCCAGGCTCAACACCACTAGCTGATGACCTTGGGAGAGCTGCCTGTCCATGCTGTAAAGTTGGATGAAAGTAATATGCACTAAAATGTGCCAACTGGCACACAGCAGGTGCTCAGTGACTCTTTCTTTCTTTCTTTCTTTCTTTCTTTCTTTCTTTCTTTCTTTCTTTCTTTCTTTCTTTCTTCTTTCTTTCTTTCTTTCTTTCTTTCTTTCTTTTTCTTTCTTTCTTTCTTTCTTTCTTTCTTTCTTTCTTTCTTTCTTTCTTTTTTTCTTTCTTTCTTTCTTTCTCTTTCTTTCTTTCTTTCTTTCTTTCTTACTTTCTTTCTTCTTTCTTTCTCCTTCTTTCTTTCTTTTTCTTTCTTTCTCCTTCTTTCTTTCTTTCTTTCTTTCTTTCTTTCTTTCTTTCTTTCTTTCTTTCTTTCTTTCTTTCTTTCCTTTCTTCTTTTCTCCTTCCTTCCTTCCTTCCTTCCTTCCTTCCTTCCTTCCTTCCTTTCTTTCCTATCTTTCTTCTTCCTTTCTCTCTTTCTTTTTTTAGGGAAGGGACCTCACTCTGTTGCCCAGGCTGGAGTGCAGTGGCACCATAATAGCTCACTGAAGCCTTGACCTCCTGGGCTCAACTGATCTTCCTACCTCAGCCTCCCAGGTAGCTGGGACTACAGATGTGAGCCACTGTGCCTGGCAGTACTCTTTAATTCAATTTTAAAAATTTGATATCATTGTAGATTCACATACAGTTGTAGGAAATAATACAGAATACCTGTAGTCTTTATTCAGTATCCCTCAATGATAACATCTCATAGAGTACAGTACAATATCGGTGCACTCATACAAGGTACTGTACAACAACGGGAAAGCCATGTTGATAGGAAACTACTACTTTAGTAGTAGGCAACCTTTTCTCTGCATCCTCACCAGCATTCATTATTGCCTGTCTCTTGGATAAAAGCTACTTTAACTGGGGTGAGATTATATCTCATTGTAGTTTTGATTTCCTTTTCTCAGATGATCAATGATGTTGAGGTATATGACCTTTTCATATACCCATTTGCCATTTGTATGTCTTCTTTTGAGAAATGTCTACTCAGATCTTTCGCCCATTTTAAAATCAGATTACTAGGTTTTTCCTATTGAGTTGTTTGAGCTCCTAATATATTCTGGTTATTAATCCCTTGTCAGATAGTTTGCAAATATTTCTCCCATTCTGTGGATTGTCTCTTAATTTTGTTGTTTCCTTTGCTGTGCAGAAGACCTTTATCTTGATGTGATCCCTTTGGTCCATTTTTGCTTTGATTGCCTGTGCTCATAGGGTATTACTCAAGAAATCTTTGCTCAGACCAATGTCCTGGAGAGTTTCTGAAATATTTTCTTTTAGTAGTTTCATAGTCTGAGGTCTTAGAATTAATTCCTTAATCCATTTTTGTAGACAGATAGAGAAAGGGGTCTACCTTCATTCTTCTGCATATGGATGTCCAGTTTTCTGAGCACCATTTATTGAAGAGACTGTCCTTTCCCCAATGTATGTTCTTGGCACTTTTGTCAAAAATGAGTTCACCGTAGATGTATGGATTTATTTCTGGGTTTTCTATTCTGTTTCATTGGTCTGTGTGTCTGTTTTTATGCCAGTACCATGTTGTTTTGGTTACTATAGCTTTGTGGTATAATTTGAAGTCAGGTAATGGGATTTTTCCAGTTTTGTTTTTTCAGCTTAGTTTTTTTTTTCCCCCCCTCAGGGTAGCTTTGGCTATTCTAGGTCTTTTGTGGTTTCATATAAATTTTTGAATTTTTTTTCTATTTCTGTGAAAAATGTCATTGGCATTTTGATAGGGATTGCATTGAATCTGGAGATTGCTTTGGGTAGTATGAATATTTTAAAAATATTGATTCTCCCAATCCATGAATATGAAATATCTTTCCCTTTTTTTTGTGTGTTTCCTCTTCAATTTCTTGCATCAGTGTTTTATAGTTTTCATTGTAGAGATCTTTCACTTCTTTTGTTAAGTTTATTACTAGGTATTTTATTTTATTTGTAGCTACTGTAAAAGGGATTACTTTATTGATTTCTTTTTCAGGTTGCTCGCTTATAGCATATAGAAATGCTACTGATTTTTGTATGTTGATTTCATATCCTGAAACTTTACTGAATTTCTTCATCAGTTCGAATAGGTTTTTGGTGGAGCCTGTAGGTTTTTCCAAATACAAGATCATATCTGCAAGCAAGGATCATTTGACTTCCTCCTTTCCAATTTGGATGCCCTTTCCTTCTTTTTTCTTTTCTGATACCTCTAGCTGGGACTTTCAGTACTATGTTGAATAACAGTGGTGAAAATGGGGATCTTTGTCTTGTTCCATATCTTAGAGGAAAGCCTTTCAGTTTTCCCCTATTCAGTATGATACTAGCCGTGGGTCCTTTGTATATGGCTTTTATTGTGTTGATGTATGTTCCTTTAATACCCAGTTTTTTAAGGGTTTTAATCATGAAGGGATGTTGAATTTTATCAAATGCTTTTTCAGCATCAATCTAAATAACCATAGTGTCTTTGCTCTTCATTCCATGCATCAATGGAATGAAGGGCAAAAACCATATGATCATTTGGATACATGGAGATGGTATATCACACTTAATGATTTGCATATGTTAAACCATCCCTGCATCCTTGGGTAAATCCCACTTAACCATGATGAATGACCTTTTTAACGTTTGGTTGAGTTCAGTTTGCAAGTATTTTGTTGAGGATATTTGCATCAATGTTCCTCAGGGATATTGACCTGTAGTTTTCTTTTTTTGTCGTGTCTTTGTCTGGTTTTGATATCAGGGTAATACTGGCCTCATAGGATGAGTTTGGAAGTATTCCTTCTGCCTCTGTCTTTTGGAATACTTTGAGCAGGATTGGTTAAACTCTACAGTTTAACTTCATCACCCTGCTTTTTAACTTTTTTTTGTTTCTATTTATATCTTATTATACTGTCTATGTCTTGAAAATTTGTTGTAGTCATTACTTTTGAAAGGTTCATCTTTTAGTCTTTCCACTCAAAACTAACCAAGACCCAAAATTCAGCAGTGAAGCTTTTGGGTTTGGGGCTTTTTTTTGATGGAGACTTTTTATTATGGCTTCTATTTCATTACTTGTTATTGATCTGTTCAGGTTTTAGATTTCTTCATGGCTCAATGCTGGTAGGTTGTATGTGTCTAGGAATTTACCCATTTCTTCAAGGTTTCCCAATTTATTGGCATATAGTTGCTCACAGTAGCCTCTAATGATCCTTTGAATTTCTATGGTATTTTGTTGCAATGTCTTTTTCATCTCTGATTTTATTTATTTGGGTCTTCTCTCTTTTTTTCTTAGTCTGAGTAAAGGTTTGTCAATTTTGTTTATCTTTTTGAAAATCCGATTTTTCATTTTGTTGATCTTTTGTATTGTTTTTTATTTCAATTTTATTTATTTCTGCTCGGTTATTTATTATTTCTTTTCTACTAACTTTGGGTTTGGTTTGCTCTTGCTTTTCTAGTTCTTTAAGGTTTGTCATTAAGTTGTTTATTGGAAGTTTTTCTGCTTTTCTGAAGTAGGCACTTATTGCTATAAACTTTCCTAGTAGTACTGCTTTTGCATAGGTTTTGGTATGTTGTGTTTCCATTTTCATTTGTTTCAGTAAATTTTTAAATTTCCTTCTTAATTTCTTTATTGACCCCCTGGTCATTCAGAATCATATTGTTTAATTTCCATGTGTTTGTATAGTTTCCAAAGTTCCTCTTGTTATTAACTAATAGTTTCATTCCACTGTGGCCAGAGAATATTCTTGATATAATTTCAATTTTTTTTAACTTTTAAAGACTTGTTTTGTGGCCTAACATATAGTCTATCCTTGAGAATGATTTATGTGTTGAGAAGAAAAATGTGTTTCTGAAGCTGTTGGATAAAATGTTCTGTAAACACCTATTAGGTCCATTTGGTCTATAGTGTAGATTAAGTCCAGTGTTTGTTCATTGGTTTTCGGTCTGCATGATCTGTTCTATTCTGAAAGTGGGGTGTTGAAGTCTCTAGCTGTTATTGCATTGGGATCTATCTCTTTCTTTAGCTCTAAAAATATTTGCTTTCTATATCTGGGTGCTCCAGTGTTGGGTGCATATATATTTACAATTGCTATACCCTCTTGCTGATGGACCTCTTTAGCATTGTATCATGACTTTCTTTGTCTCTTTTTATACTTTTTGTCTTGAAATCTATTTCATCTGATATAAGTATAGTTACTTCTGCTCTTTCTTGTTTTCCATTTGTATGAAATATCTTTTTTTACCCCTTTATTTTCAGTCTGCCTGTGTCTTTACTTTGTAGGCAACAGATCATTGAGTCTTGTTTCTGAAAATCCATTCAGCCACTCTATGTCTTTTGATTGGGGAGTTTAGTCAATTTATGTTGGATGTTACTATTGATAAATAAGGACTTACTCCTGCATTTTGTTATTTGTTTTCTGATTGTTTTGTAGTCCTCCCTTCCTTCCTTTCTGTCCTCCTTTTAGTTAAGATGATTTTCTCTGGTGGCGTGTTTTAACTTCTTGCTTTTTATTTTTTGTATATCTGTTGTGTGTTTCCTGATTTGAGGTTATCATTAGGCTTGCAAATAATATCTTATAATCCACGATTTTCAACTGATGACAACCTAACACTGATTGCATAAACAAACTAACAAATAATCAAAGATAAAACTAATAGAAACTCTACAGTTTAACTTCATCACCCTGCTTTTTAAATTTTTGTTATTTCTATCTTATTATACTCTGTCTTGAAAAGTTGTTGTAGTTATTACTTTCGATAGGTTCATCTTTTAGTCTTTCGACTCAAGATATGGGTAGTTTACACAACACAGTTACAGTGTTACAATAGGCTATGTTTTTTCTGTGTTCTTACTATTACCCGTGAGTTTTCTACCTTCAGATGATGTCTATTGCTCACTTAACATCCTTTTCTTTCAGATCGAAAAACTTGCTTTAGCATTTCTTTTAAGACATATCTGGTGTTAATGAAATCCCTGAGCTTTTGTTTGTAGGGGAAAGTATTTCTCCCTCATGTTTGAAGGATATTTTTGATGGATATACTAGGGTACATATAATAGGGTGTATACTAGGGTAAAAATTTCTTTTCTTTAGCACTTTAAATATGTCATGCCACTCTCCCCTGGCCTGTAAGGTTTCCACGGAGTGGTTTGTTGTCAGACATGGAGCTCCTTTGTGTGTTATTTGTTTCTTTTCTCTTGCTGCTTTTAGGATCCTGTCTTTATCATTGACTGTGAGGAGTGTGAATATTAAATGTCTTCAGGTAGTCTTATTTGGGTTAAATCTCTTTGGTGTTTTAAAACCTTCTTGTACTTGAATATTGATATCTTTCTTTAGGTTTGGGAAGTTCTGTGTTAACTAGACCTTTGAATAAACTTTCTGCTTCTATCTCTCTCTCTCTACCTCCAGTCACTCTTACATTTGCCTTTGAGGCAGTTTTCTAGATCTCGTAGGCATGCATCATTCTGGGGAATGTGCTGGGTCACACTTGAAGCCAGTGTGGCTCTGAGTCTTGCCCCAGGCCTGTGGTGAGTATTGCCTGGCTACCACTGCTGATTGTTCAGAGGAGAAGAAGCTCTTTAGTGAGCAGATGATGAATCCTGCCAGGACAGCGTCCTTCCCTTCAAGGCAGTGAGTTCCCTTTTGGCCCACAGTGTGTCTAGAAATGTCATCCAGGAGTGAAAGCCTGGAATAGGAGCTTCAGGATTTTGCCTGTTGACCTATTTTAACTGCAGCTGAGCTGGTATCCAAGTTGCAAGACAAAATCCTCTTTACTCTGGTGTCTCCTCTCCTCAAGCAGAAGGAAGAAGTCACTTTCATTGTGGCAACTGCACTGCCTGGAGTTGGGAGAGGGGTGGCACAAGCACTCACTTGGCCACCCTGGCTGGTGTCTCACTAGGTCACATGTACCCCAAGTCCACTGGCTCCAAACCCAGCACAGCACCAGGATTTGCCCAGGAATTGCAGTCCTTGTAGCTTAGGCTGTCTCTCAAATTTATTTAGGACTGCAGAGCAAGTTAGCCTGTGATGGTGGGGCTTACCATAACACAGGTTCTGACCATTGGGATGGATGGTTTGCCTCTGGCTAGGCCTGGTCTAAATGCTCCTTCTGTGGGTGCCAGCTGAGTTCTGTCCCATGTTGCTTTCCACTGTGACAAAGCGGCACTGAGTTCCAATACAAAGTCCCACAGTCACCGTGCTTTCCTTCCCCCAAGTGCACAGATTCTCTCTCTAAGCCACACAGCTGCTGCTAGGGGATGGGAGAGGGGTAGTATAGTAAATGTAAATGGTCTAAATACATCATTAAAAAGAGAGTGACTAAAAGAGTGGATTAAAAACATGACGCGGTCGGGCGTGGTGGCTCACACCTGTAATCCCGGCACTTTGGGAGGCCGAGGCAGGTGGATCATGAGGTCAGGATATCAAGACCATCCTAACTAACACAGTGAAACCCCATCTCTACTAAAAATACAAACAATTAGCCGGGTGTGGTGGTGGGCACCTGTAGTCCCAAGCTGCTTGGGAGGCTGAGGCAGGAGAATGGCATGAACCCGGGAGGTGGAGCTTGCAGTGAGCCGAGATCACACTACTGCACTCCAGCCCAGCCTGGGCAACAGAGTGAGACTCCATCTCAAAAAAAAAAAACCAAAAAAAAGAAACATGACTCAACTATATCCTGTCTGTAGGAAACTCACTTCAAATATAATGATATAGGCAGGTTGAAAGTAGAAGGATGAAAACAGGTATATTACATAGACATTAATCGAAAGACAGCAAGAAGCTCCCCTTGTCTTAGTGTTCAGAGGTTTAATTATGAAGTGCCTTACTGTAGATTTCCTTGAATTTATTTGTTTTGGGATTTTCCCAGCTAGCTTTTCTTTTTCTTTCTTTCTTTCCTTCTTTCTTTCTTTCTTTCTTTCTTTCTTTCTTTCTTTCTTTCTTTCTTTCTTTCTCTTTCTTTCTTTCTTCTTTCTTTCTTTCTCTTTCTTTCTTTCTTTCTTTCTCTTTCTTTCTTTCTCTCTCTCTCTCTTTCTTTCTTTCTGTCTCTCTCTCTCTCTCTCTCTCTTCCTTCCTTCCTTCTGGTGGAGGACAGAGTCACTCTCTGTTTCCCAGGCTAGAGTGCAGTGGCATGATCTTGGCTCATGGCAACCTCGGCCTGCTCGGTTCAAGTGATTCTCGTGGCTCAGCCTCTCGAGTAGCTGGGACTACAGGCAGGCACCACCATGCCCTGCTAATTTTTTATTTTTTTATTTTTTGTATTTTTAGTAGACACAGGGTTTTGCAATGTTTGCCAGGCTGGTCTTGAACTCCTGACCTCAAGTGATCCACCTTCCTCGGCCTCCCAAAATGCTGGCATTACAGGAGTGAGCCACTGTGCCTGGCTCGCCCAGCTTCTTGAATCTATAGATTTATACCTTTTGCCAAATTTGAGAAGTTTTCAGCTTTTATTTCTCTAAGTACTTTGTCAGCCCTGATCTCATTATTTTCCTCTTGGGACTTCAATAAGATGATTGCTGAATCTTTTGTCATTCAAACCGTCTTTCCTTCCCTCTTCAGTGCCTCTTTCCTTAATATGTTGTCAATAGCAGGTACTGTGACCACTCACCTGATTTTTGGTCCTTATAAGAGTGCTTTTTTGTGTGGATAGTTGTTCAATTTGGTGTTCCTGCCAGGGGGACAATTGCTGGAGGCTTCTATTTGGCCATCTTCCTTCACCTCATGGCTGCATCATTTTACAGTCCTGCCAGCCATATATGAGTTATCCAGTTTCCCCACATCCTCACCAGAATTTCATGTTGTCATTATTTTGTATTTTAGCCATTCTGATAGGAATGTAGTGTTATTTCATTGTGATTTTAATTTACACTTCTCTAATGACTAACAGTGTTTTAAATATGTTCAAGTGATTAATTTCCATCTGTGTCTCCTCCTTGGTGAAATGTCTCCATATCTTCTGCTCATCTTCTAGTTAAATTATTTGTTTTTTTACTGTTGAGATTTGAGAGTCTTATATATACTCAGATACCTATTCTTTGTCAGATATATAATTTGCAAATATTTCCCACTAGTCTATTACTTTCTTTTGATCTTTTTATTGTGGGATCTTTTGCAGAACAAATGTTTTTTCTTATTTTAATAAGACTAATTTATCAATTTTTCCTTATGCAGATTGTGGTTTTGTGTCAAGTCAAGAACACTTTGACTAGCCCCAGGTACTCAAGATTTTCCCCTATTTTGAATTAGTTTTTGTATAAGGTGTTACACTTAGGTTAATGTTCATGTTTTTATCTATGAATGTCCATTTGATCTGGCATCTTTTCAAATGTATGCATTGCATTTAATACTATAAATTTTCCTCTCCACACAGCTTTTGCTGTATCCTAGAAATTTTGATATGTCGTATTTTCATCTTTGTTCAGTTGAATCCATTTGTTTTTTATTTCCTTCAAGATCTCCTCTTTGACTCATGGACTTAGTAGAAGTACCTTGTATAGTCAGGTGCGGTGGCTCATGCCTGTAATCCCAGCACTTTGGGAGGCCAAGGCAGGCAGATCACCTGAGGTCAGGAGTTTGAGACCAGCCTGGCCAACATGGTGAAACTCCGTCTCTACTAAAAATACAAAAATTAGCTGGGCATGGTGGTGGGCACCTATAATCCTAGATACTAGGGAGGCTGAGGCAGGAGAATTGCTTGAACCCAGGAGGCAGAGGTTGCAGTGAGCTGAGATCATGCCACTGCACTCCAGTCTAGGTGTCAGAGCAAGACTCCGTCTCAGGGGGAAAAAAAAAGTACCTTGTGTGGTTTCCAAGTATTTGAAGATTTTTCTGCCATTAAATATGATTTTGATTTTGTTGTGATCCTAGAAGACACTTTGTGTGATTTTGATTCTTTTAAATTTGTTGAGGTCTGTTTTATGGCATAGGTTATTTGGTCTAGATTGGTATATGTTCAATAGATATTTAAAAACAATATATAGAATGCTCTTGTTGAGTGAAATGTTTTATAAATGTCCTCTAGACTCTAACTGCATCAAATTGTGTTGATGGTGTGGTTGAATTCTTCTTTCTCTTAGCTGATTTTCTGTATAATCATTCCATCAATTGTTGAGAATGGGGTGTCAAAATCTCCTAATATAATTGTAGATTTGTCTAATTATCTTTTTATTTCTATCGGTTTTTGCTTCACACATTTTGCAGCTCTGTCTTTTAGTATAAACTCATCTAGTATTGCTATTTATTCCTTGTAGATTGACCCTTTTATCTTTATACAATGTCTCTCATCTCTGGTAATTTTCTTTGCTCCGAAGCCTACTTTTTCTGATATTAATATAGCCAATTTTGCTTTCTGTTTTTAAATTATTATTATTTATTATTTCCACGGGTTTTTGGGGAACAGGTGGTGTTTGGTTACCTGAATAAGTTCTTTAGTGGTGATTTCTGAGATTTTGGTGCACCCGTCATCTGAGCAATGTACACTGTAATAAACATGTAGTCTTTTATCCCTCACCTGACTCCCACCATTTCCTCTGAGTCCCCAAAGTCCATTGTATTATTCTTATGCCTTTGTATCCTCATAGCATAGCTCCCACCTATGCGTGAGAACATACAGTGTTTGGTTTTCCATTCCTGAGTTACTTCACTTAGAAAAATGGTCTCCAATTCTATTCAGATTGCTGCAAATGCCATTATTGTGTTCCTTTTTATGGCTGAGTAGTATTCCATGGTGTGTGCATGTGTATGTGTGTGTATCACAATTTTTTATGCATTCATTGATTGGTGGGCCTTTGGGCTGGTTCCATATTTTTGCAATTGTGAATTGTGCTGCTATAAACATGCATGTGCAAGTATCTTTTTTGTATAATAACTTCTCTTCCTCTGGGTAGATACCCAGTAGTGGGATTGCTGGATCAAATGGTAGTTCTACTTTTAGTTATTTAAGATATCTCCACACTATTTTTCATAGTGGTTGTACTAGTTTACATTCCCACCACATCCCCACCAATATCTATTTTATTTATTTATTTTTATTATGGTCATTCTTGCAGGAGTAAGGCAGTATCACATTGTGGTTTTGATTTGCATTTCCCTGATCATTAGTGATGTTGAGCATTTTTTCATATGCTTGTTGGCCATTTGTATATCTTCTTTTGAAAATTGTCTATTCATGTATTTAGCCCACGTTTTGATGAGATTGTTTGTTTTTCTTGCTAATTTGTTTGAGTTTCTTGAAGATTTTGGATATTAGTTATTTGTTGGATGTGTAGATTGTGAAGATTTTCTCCTACTCTGTGGGTTGTCTGTTTACTCTGCTGATTTTTTTTTTTCTGTGCAGAAGCTTTATCTTTTAATTACATACTATCTCTTATGTTTGTTTTTGTTGCACCTGCTTTTGGGTTCTTGGTCACTAAGTCTTTGCCCAAATCAATGTCTAGAAGGGTTTTTCTGATGTTATTTTCTAGAATTTTTATGGCTTCAGAACTTAGATTTAAGTCTTTGATCCATCTTGAGCTGATTTTTGTATAAGGTGAGAGATGAGGATTCAGTTCCATTCTTCTACATGTGGCTTGCCGATTATCCCAGCACCATTTGTTGAATAAAGTGTCCATTCCCCACTTTTGTTTTTGTTTGCTTTGTTGAAGATCAGTTAGCTGTAAATACTTGGCTTTATTTCTGGGTTCTCTGTTCTGTTCCATTGGTCTATGTGACTATTTTTATACCAGTACCAAGCTATTTTGGTGACTATGGCCTTATAGTATAGTTTGAGGTCAGGTAATGTGATGCCTCTGGATTTGTTCTTTTTGCTTAGTCTTGCTTTGGGTATGTGGGCTCTTTTTTGGTTCCATGTAGTTCTGTGAAGAATGATGGTGGTATTTTGATGGTAATTGTATTGAATCTACAGATTGCTTCTGGCTGTATGGTCATTTTCACAATATTGATTCTACCCAACCATGAACATGGGATGTGTTTCCATTTGTTTATGTCATCGATGATTTCTTTCAGCAGTGTTTTGTAGTTTTTCTTGTAGAGGCCTTTCACCTCCTTGGTTAGGTGTATTCCTAAGTATTTCATTATTTTTGCAGCTATTGTAAAAGCGGTCGAGTTCTTGATTTGATTCTCAGCTTGGTCGCCGTTGGTGTATAACAAACAGAGCTACTGATTTGTGTGCATTAATTTTATATCCTGAAACTTTGCTGAAATCATTTATTAGTTGCAGGAGCTTTTTGGAGTGGTCTTTAGGGTTTTCTAGGTATATGATCATATCATCCACAAACAGTGACTTTACCAATTTGGATGCCCTTTATTTCTTTCTCTGGTCTGATTGCTCTGGCTAGGACTTCCAGCACTGTGTTGAATAGTAGGGGGGAGAGTGGGCATCCTTGTCTTTTTCCAGTTCTCAGAGGGAATGCTTTCAACTTTTCCCCATTCAGTATTATGTTGGCTGTGGGTTTGTCATAGACAGCTTTCATTACATTAAGGTATGTTGCTTCTATGCCAATTTTGCTGAGGGTTTTAATCATAAAGGGATGCCGGATTTTGTCAAATGCTTTTTCTGCATCTATTGAGATGGTTGTGTGATTTTTGTTAATTTTGTTTATGTGCTATATCACCTTTATTGACTTGCGTATGTTAGGCCATCCCTGCATCCCTGGTATGAAACGCACTTGATCATGGTGGACTTTTTTTTTTGATGTGCTGTTGTATTTGGTTAGCTAGTATTTCATTAAGGATTTTTGCATCTGTATTCATCGTGGATAGTGGTCCGTAGTTTTCTTCCTTTGTTATGTCCTTTCCTGGTTTTGGTATTAAGGTGATACTGGCTTCATAGAATGATTTAGGGAGGATTCCTTCTTTCTCTATCTTGGGGAATAGTGTCAATAGGATTGGTAGCAACTATTCTTTGAATGTCTGATAGAATGCAGCTGTGAATCTATTTAGTCCTAGACTTTTTTTGTGGGCAATTTTTAAATTACCATTTCAATCTCACTGCTTGTTATTGGTCTGTCCAGAGTTTCTTTTTCTTTCTGGTTTAACCTAGGAGGGTTGTATATTTTCAGGAATTTATACATCTCCTCCAAGTTTTCTAGTTTATGTGTGTAAAGGTGTTCATAGTAGCCTTGAATGATCTTTTGTATTTCTAGTGGTATTGATTGTAATATTAATATCTCCTGTTTCATTTATAATTGAGCTTATTTGGATCTTCTCTCTTCTTTTCTTGAGTAATATCACTAATGGCCTATCAATTTTATTTATATTGTCAAAGAACCAGCTTTTTTGTTTCATTTATCTTTTGCATTGTTTTATGAATAGAATGTATATTCTGCAGTTGTTGGGTAGAATGTTTTGTAAATATCTGTTAAGTCCATTTGTTCTAGGGTGTAGTTTAAATCCATTGTTTCTTTGTTGACTTTCTGTCTTCATGACCTGTCTAGTGCTATCAGTGGAGCACTGAAGTCCCTCACTATTATTGTGTTGCTGTCTATCTCATTTCTTAGATCTAGTTGTAATTGTTTTATAAATTTGGGACCTCCAGTATTAGGTGCATATATATTTAGGATTGTAATACTTTCCTGTTGGACAAGACCTTTTATCATTATATAATGTCTCTCTTTGTCTTTTTTAACTGCTGTTGCTTTCAAGTTTGTTTTGTCTGATATAAGAATAGCTACTCCTACTCACTTTCAGTGTCCATTTGCATGGAATATCTTTTTCCACCCCTTTACCTTAAGTTTATGTGAGTCCTTAAGTGTTAGGTGAGTCTCTTGAAGACAGCAGATACTTGGTTGGTGAATTCTTATCCATTCTGCCATTCCGTATCTTTCAAGCGCATTTAGGCCATTTACATTCAATGTTAGTATTGAGATGTGAGGTAGTATTCTATTCATCATGGTATTTGTTGCCTGAATACCTTTTTCTAAGAAAACTGTGTGGCCAGGTGCAGTGGCTCACGCCTGTAATCCTAGCATTTTGGGAGGCTGAGGTGGGTGGATTGCCCGAGCTCAGGAGTTCGAGACCAACCTGGGCAACACAGTGAAACCACATTTCTACTAAAATACAAAAAGAAATTAGCCAGGCATGGTGGCGTGTGCCTGTAGTCCCAGCTACTTGGGAGGCTGAGGCAGAAGAATTGCTTGAACCCAGGAGGTGGAGGTTGTGGTGAGCCAAGATTGCACCACTGCACTCCAGCCTGAGTGATAGAGCAAGACTCTGTCTCAAAGAAAAAAAAATTGTTTTTATTTTATAGGTCCTGTGAAATTTGTGCCTTAAAGAGGTTTTATTTTGCTGTATTTCAAGGATTTGTTTCAAGATTTAGAGCTACTTTTAGCAGTTCTTGTAGTGCTGGCTTGGTAGTGTCGAATTCTCTCAGTATTTGTTTGTCTGAAAAATACTTAATCTTTCCCTCCCTCATTTATGAAGCTTAGTTTCACTAGATACAAAATTTTTGGCTGATAATTGTTTGATTAAGGAGGCTGAAGATAGAGCCCCAATCCCATCTAGCTTATAGAGTTTCTGCTGAGAAGTCTGCTTTTAATCTGATAGGTTTTCTTCTACAGGTTACCTGGTGCTTTTGCCTCACAGCTCTTAAGATTCTTTCATTGCTTGACTTTAGATAAGCTGATAACTGCATGCCTAGGTGACCATCTTTTTGTGGTAAATTTCCCAGGTGTTATTTGAGCTTCTTATATGTGGATGTCTAGATCTCTAGCAAGGACAGGGAAGTTTTCCTCAATGATTCTCTCAAATATGTTTTCCAAACTTTTAGATTTCTCTTCTTCCTCAGGAACACCAATTATTCTTAGGTTTGGTCATTTAACATAATCCCAAACTTCTCGGAGGCTTTGTTCATTAAAAAAATTTTTTTCTTTGTCTTTGTTACATTGGGTTAATTTGAAAACCTTGTCTTTGAGCTCTGAAGTTCCTTTTTTGTTGTTTTTTTGAGACAGAGTCTTGCTTTGTCATCAGACTGGAGTGAGTGCAATGGCACAATCTCAGCTCACTGCAGCATCTGCCCCCCTGGGTTCAAGTGATTCTCCCACTTCAGCCTCCTGAGTAGCTGGAATTACAGGCATGTGCCATCATGCCAGGCTAAATTTTGTATTTTTAGTAGAGATGAGTTTTCGCCATGTTGGCCAGAGTGGTCTGAACTCCTGATCTCAAGTGATCCATCTGCCTTAGCTTCCCAAAGTGTTGGGATTACAGGCCTGAGCCGCTATGCCCAGCCTGAAGTTCTTTCTTCTGCTTGTTTGATTCTATTGCTGAGACTTTTTAGTACATTTTGCATTTCTCTAAGTGTGTCCTTTATTTCCTTTATTTCCCACTAGCTGGTGAACTAGTGTGATATTTTGGGGATGTTAAAGAACCTCGTTTTGTCATGTTACCAGAATTGTTTTTGTGGTTCCTTCTCATTTGGGTAGACTATGTCAGAGGGAAGATTTGGAGCTCATGGGCTGTTGTTGAGATTCTTTTGTCCCATGGGGTGCTCCCTTGATGTAGTGTTCTCTCCATTTTCCTAGGGATGTGGCTTCGTGAGAGCTGAACAGTTGTGATTATTATTTCTCTTCTGGACCTTGCCACCTAGCAGAGCTATTGGGCTCTGGCCTTGTCTGCACAGTTGTGTGATGTGAACTGTCTTCAGCTCTCTCAGCCATAGATAGCAGCACCTGCTCCAGTGGAGGTGGCAGGGGAGTGAAATGGACTCTGTGAGGGTACTGAGTTATAGTTTTTTTTTGTTTGTTTGTCTTTTTTTTTTTTTTTTTTGAGATGGCGTCTCTCCTGCTCACCCAGGCTGGAGTGCAATGGTGCAATCTCAGTTCACTGCAACCTCTGCCTCCCAGGTTCAAAGGATTCTCCTGCCTCAGACTCCCGAGTAGCTGGGATTACAGGCGCCTGCCACCATGCCCTGACAATTTTTGTATTTTTAGTAGAGACAGGGTTTCACCACATTGACCAGGCTGGTCTCGAACTCCTGACCTCATGATCCACCCGCCTCGGCCTCCCAAAGTGCTGGGATTACAGGTGTGAGTCACCGCGCCTTGCTGAGTTGTAGTTTTTTAAATTGTACTAGTTTTGTGCTGGTTGGTCTCCTGCCAGGAGGTGGTGCTTTCAAGACAGTGTCAGCTGTGGTATTATAGGGATGATCAGGTTGTAGGTGGATCCCTAGAGCTCCCAAGAGAATATGTCATTTGTCTTTAGCTACCAGAATGGGTACAGAAAAACCATCAGGTGGGGGCAGGATTAGGCATGTGTAAGCTCAGGGTCTCCTTGGGCAGGGCTTGCTGCAGCTGCTGTGGAAGATGGGTTATGGTTCTCAGGCCAATGGAGATATGTTCCCAGGGGTATTATGGCTGCCTCTAGAATGTGTCATGCAGCTCACCAGGGAAGTGGAGGAAAGCCAGCAGTTACAGGCCTCACCCAGCTCCCACACAGCCCAAAAGGCTGGTCTCACTCCCACAGTGCCCCTGCCCCCAACAGCACCAAGTTTATTTCCATGCAGCAGGTGAGCAGGAGTAAGAACTTGCCCCAGGCAACCTTGCAGGGCTGTGAAAGCAAGCAGGGCTTTTAGGTTTCACCCCTCCCTGCCTGCTGCAGCTTCTGGGCTATATCTGCACTCTGGATTCATCCCTTACCCCAAGTTCTGTCCAGAAAACTTCACAGGGTTAAAATTGTTACAAAGTTCAGCAGGAGGTTTTCTTCTCCCTGTGATCTTTTCCCAGTTCCTCTGGCAGCCCTCCCCAAGGACCTCTGCAAGATAAAGTCAGAAATGGCTTCCCTTGGGACTGAGAGAGCCCACCGGTCTCCTCCCACTGCTTCTTCTACCCCTGTATTTCACTCAGCTCTCTAAAATTGTCTCAGCTCCAGGTTAGGTCAAATCCTTCTCTCGTGATCTGGACCTTCAGGTTCCCCAGTGAGAATGTGTGTTCGGGGGCAGACAAGAAAGTGTGCCCTTTCACACTTTGGGCACTCACAGTTTTTGGGCTGTCTTCCAGGGCCAGCAGGAGCAATCCACTTGCTTCAAAGAGTCTGTGGATTGTCTCCGCTTTCCTAGTATGTTCCTGTGGTAGTTCTTGAAGCAAACGTTCACTATGTAAGTCTCCACATGCTGCTCTGTCCATGTAAGTGGAAACTGCAATTTAGTCCTGCCTCCTATCAGCTCTCCTCCAGTCTTGCTTTGTTTTGATTAAAGTCTATATATCTTTTTTCATCCTTTTACTTTCAATCTGCCTATATCATTATATTTAAAGTGAGTATCTTATAGACAGGATATAGTTGAGTCTTAATCCACTCTGCTAGTCTCTCTCTTTATTGATGTATTTAGACCATTTACATTTAATGCAGTTTTTAATATGTCTGGGCTTCAGTCTGCCATTTTATTTTTTGTTCTAAGTTTATTTTCTCTGTTTTTTACTTATCTCTTTTATTTATTCCACCTTCTCGTGAGTTACTTGAAACCGTTTTTAGAATTTCTCTGAGGTAACTGTGTGTTTCTCCATGAATCAGTCTATTTGTTCTAAAGTTCCTTCTTTTCTTTTTTCCTTGTTTAGGGAACTTCCTTTAGCCATTCTTTTGAGATGGGTGTTAAAGAATCAACTTATCTTAGTTGCCCATCTGAGAATGTATTTATTTTCTCATATTTTTGCAGAACATTTTTTCAGGATATAGGGTTATGGGTTAACAGTTTCTTTTTTCCAGCACTTGAACTATTTTGTGTCAGATCCTTCTGGCTTCTATGGTTTCCGATGAGAAATCCACTGTCATTAAAATTGCCTTTTTCCTGTAGGTAAGGTGTCTTCACACTCACTGCTTTCATGATGCTTCCCTTTGTCTTTAGTTTTCAGAGGTCTAATTGTGATGTGTCTTAGTGTGGATTTATTTGAATTTATTTGGTTCGGGGTTTGTCTAACTTCTTGAATCTATAGATTAATGTCTTTTGCCAAATTTGGGAATTTTTCAGCCATTATTTCTCTGAGTACTTTTTCAACTCTGGCCTCATTCTTCTTTTCTTGGGACTTCAATAACATGATTACTGAATCTTTTATTATAATTTCACACATTCTTAGGGCTCCATTCATTTTTAAAAATCTATTTTCTATTTTAGATTGGGTTATTTTTTTATTTATTTATAGACTGAGTCTCACTCTGACGCCCAGGCTGGAGTGCAGTGACATGATCTTGGCTCACTGCAACCTCTGCCTTGTGGGTTCAAGTGATACTCCTGCCTCAGCCTCCTGCGTAGCTGGGATTACAGGTGCATGCCACCACAACTGGCTAGTTTTTGTATTTTTAGTAGAGACAGAGTTTCATCTGTTGGTCAGGCTGGTCTCAAACTCCTGGACTGGTGATCCACCCACCTCGGCCTCCCAAAGTGCTGGGATTATAGGCATGAGCCACCGCACCCAGCCTAGATTGGGTAATTTTTATTGTTCTCCTTTCAAATTCACTGATTCTTTCCTCTGGCTTCTCTATTCTGCTGTTGAGCCCATACCTTGAGTTTTTAATTTCAGTTGTAGTATTTTTTTATCTCTAAAATTTACATTTGGTTCTTCCTTTGGATCTTCTATTTCTTTGCTGAATCTTCTATTTCTTTCCTGATACTTTCTATTTCTTCATTTGTTTCAATTGCTTATTGAAGCATTCCTATGATGAATGCTTTCAAATCTCTGCCAGACAATTCAAACATCTCATCATTTCAGTGTTGGCATCTATTGGTTGTCTTTTTTTATTCCATTTGTGATATTTCTGGGTCTTGGTATGACAAGTGATTTTTTTATTGAAACCTGGACAATTTGTTATTATAAGACTCTGCATCTTATTCAAACTTTCTGTTTGAGTTGGCATTCCCTCATGCTGTCTTGCAGAGGAAGGGAAGGTATTATCTTGTTACTACCTGGCAGGGGTAGCAGTCCTGGCTCACCACTCACCTCCATTGACACCCAATAAGGAAGAGTCCTCTTTATTGCTGGGCGGGTGTGGGAGGTCTGGCTGCCTGCCAAGCCTCCACTGATGTCTGCCTGACTAGGAGTGGTAGGAGAGTTTCCTTACTGCTCCCCACAAGGCCTCGGCTGACACCATGGAGTGGGCATGGCCTCATTACTGCTGGGTGGGGGTAAAAGTTCTGACTGTCCACTAGACCTTCCTGGATACCACCCTGTAGGGGCCTGGGGTGCTGCCTTACAGCCTCTCAAGGGTGAAAGTCTAATTTCCCCAGTTTGTGCTTGTTGGTATGGATGGGGTGGGACCACAGTTTTTCAGTGGTGTTTGGCTGGAGTAGACCCGTTATTGTCTAAAAGTTTTCTATTTTACTAAACAGCTTCTCTTCCAGTCCTCTGGCCAAAGATAGCAGGGTTTTTTGTTTATTATTTTTTGTTTTGTTTTGTTTTTGAATTTATGCCCTTGGCATTTCTGGGTTGCTGACTTCTTCATCTCTGTGTCTGGGATGTATGAGACAAAAAGAAAAGC
The DNA here is from genome assembly GCF_028878055.3 of Symphalangus syndactylus. NCBI lineage: Eukaryota > Metazoa > Chordata > Mammalia > Primates > Hylobatidae > Symphalangus > Symphalangus syndactylus. Next base: position 8,457,137 of record NC_072424.2, read on the forward strand.
CAAGAAAATTGCCACTGTGTTGTTCACTGCGTTTCACATTCCCTAGCTTGTCTTCCTTCTCCTTCCACCTTTTACTGGCTTCTCATGTTTGTTTCACACATAATGTCCAGGGCTTTCAACTGTACTTAGTAGTTAGAATAGGGAAAAGAACATCCACTCCATCTTTCTGGAAGTGGAAGTCTCTTATTGTTACTTTTTTAAAATTGTGGGTACATACAACACACACCGAATTATAAAAAAAAGCATTTATCTACAAATGTCTTTTTTAAAAGGCTGGATGGGAATACACTAAAAAGTTAACAGTGACTTGGTTTTTATCTCCATTATTTTTTGTAATTCCCAAAGTGCTTATTATTAACAGGTACTATTTATAATTAAAATAAAACAAAATTTTCCACTTTTTAAAATAAGCTGCTGCCCTTTGTGCTGTCACCCCAGCAAGACAGTGCCTAGCAGGTTCCTCAGGGAGCCTTTTCCTTATGCACGATGGACTGGGGCATCCAAAATGTTACTTTGAGGGTCCCATCCTTTGCACAGAGAGCTCATTCAAGTTTTCAAAGCAGAATTTTCTGGCCTAAGGGCCTCTCCCTTTCCCTCTCCCTCTCCCCGCCCCTCTCCTCCCGTCCCCTCCCCTCCCCTCCCCTCCTCTCTCTCCTCTCCTTCCTTCTTTCTTCCTCTCCTCCCCTCCCCTCCTTCCTTCCTCTTTCTTTCTTTCCTTCTTTTTTTCTTTTCTTCCTGTCTCGCTCTGTTACCCAGGCTGGAGTCCAGTGGTGCAATCTTGGCTCACTGCAACCTCTGCCTCCTGGGTTCAAGCCGATTCTCCTGCCTCAGCTTCCCGAGTAGCCAGGACTACAGGCACTCGCCACCACACCCAGATGATTTTTGTACTTTTAGTAAAGATGGGGTTACACCATGTTGGCCAGACTGGTCTGTAACTCCTGACCTCAGGTGATCCACCTGCCTCGGCCTCCCAAAGTGTTGGGATTACAGGCGTGAGCCACCGCACCTGGTCTTCTTTAGGCCACTTAAACCGGGTCACCATGAGCATCTCATGAGTTGTTATAAACAAATAATCTCCAAAATTTCAGTGGCTAGAAACAGAAGTTTACTGCTCACTCACATAACAGTCCACTGACAGTTTGCTCAGCGGGCAACATTCCTCCACCTAGTGACCAAGGGGTCCCAGTTTATTCCATCTGGGACTCTGATGTCCCCTGGGCATTGGGCTTTTGAGACCTCAGCTTCCAGCTAAAGGAAAGAGAAAGAGTGGGTGGAGAAGGCATGCCTCGTTTCAGAGCCCAACCCAGAGGGGACACATGGAACTTCCACTCACGCTCCGTGGAGGCACCCGGGCACATTAGGATGCAAAGAGAGCATCTGTTCCACAAATACAACTAAAGAAACCCCTGTAGTGGCTGCTGTAGCCATAATTAAATAATGAAATTTTAGCACTGATAGAAACCACATGACTCATCGAGGAGTGAAGCCTTCCATTTTACAAAGAAGAAAAGACACCCAGAGGGAGAACAGCTTTTCTAAGCCCCTTGGTGAGTTGCTGAGGTGGATGCATCTCATTGCCCCACTTCCTTTCCTCTGGGGAGCACTCCTCACCAGCCAGTCCAGGACAGATGCTGACCTATCAAAGAAACCCATCCTCCTGAGGCCACCACACTTAGTTCCTGGATGGTCATGTAAGCCAAGCAGACCAAACTCTCCCTGGGACGTTTATGGTAAGCAGGCATGCTGGATTGAAGGTATGTGAATGGGAGACTGTCAGGTGCTGGGAGTGGGAGGGAGTAAATACAAACAGGACACACAGGGCCTGTCCAGAGCTGCTGTCTATCCAGCAGGAGGGATGGATGAGGGATGAATTGCCATGAGCTCCTTCTTCCTGACCACTGCCCTTCACCACCTCTGGAGATCAAGCCACATCTGGTGTGACTGGCCCCCCTGAAGGCCAGACTGGCTCTGAGGGTGCTGCGAGGGGTTTTCATGGTTCAGAAGAGTGTGGTTGGGGGACTTCTCAGAAGAGCCCAGGACTCAGCAGAACATGCCTCTCTTTCTCAGGGCTCCAGCACCAAGCGGTTTGGACGCCTGTGCAGCCTTCTCAGCCTCTTCTGCCAGCTACTGGCTCAGCCACTCACCTTGCCATATCCATGTCCCTTTTCATGGACTTTAGCTTGGCCACCTGCCTTCTTGGGTCAATGGGATGCGAGTGGAGTCTTGAGTATACTTGCATGGTTGGTCTTGTCCCCTGGGCTTCTGCCATTGCAATGAGAGGCACCCACCCTGGGCATCCAGCTGGTCTCAGAAGATGTGAGACGTGGAGCAGACCTCCACAGAGCCATGCCTGTCTGGATTCAACCAGCCCACCAAGATCAGCAGAGGTCGACCTGCACGGGCATGGATGAGAGAGCATGGATCTTGTTTAAGCCAGTGCATTTGAGGAAGATCTTTTCACAGCATTACCATGACGACAACTGACTGACATAAGTTACGTCAAGATGACAACTGACTAATGTAAGTGATGCTCATCCACTGGCCAGCATCAAAGGTGGACGTATTCATTATCTGTTTTTGCTGTAACAAATTACCATTCACTACACAGCTTGAAGCAACATCCACTTATGCTCCCACAATTCTGTAGATCAGAAGTGCCCTCTATTCAGGGTCTAGCAAGGCTGAAATCAAGCTGTCAGCCTGGACTGTGTCTCCTCTGGAGCTTGGGGTCCTTATGCAAGCTCATTCAAATTGCTGGCCAAATTCAGGTACTCGTGGTTGTAGGACCGAGGTCCTTGTCCACTGTCAGCTGGGACTGATCTTGGCTTCTAGAGGATGCCTGAAGTGAGTCTCATGCTCTCCCTATGGTCCGCTCCAGCCACGGCAGTCTGAGCTGCTGTCACACTTGGATCTCTCTGACTTCCTTTTCTCATACACCTTGTTGACTCTTCTGTTCCCTTGCTGCTTTTGAGGGCACATGAAAGTACACTGGGTCCATCCAAATAATCCAGGATAATCTCCCTATTTTAAGGTCAGTAGATTATTAACTTTAATTCCAGCTATAAAGTCCCTTCCCAGCAGAAAATCAGTGTTTGATCAAATAAGAGGGGACAGGAATCTTGGGGGCATCTTTTGAATTCTGTCCAACAGTGGCACTGTCCCATCACCACTGGCTGAGCAATGGCCAAAACTATGTGGGCTCCTAGAGGTCAGCATCTGTGCCACCTCCCACCCGGTGCACTGGATCACAGATGTGGCCCACAGGGCTGGAGAGAAGTCATTATGCATTTCTTCTGATCATTTCAAAATTAAATGCAAGGAATATATTATTGACATTTTATAAAAATGCCTTCCTCCTGAGTAGTACAATTCATGGTACAAATATATATAATTTCAAGTCGAGGGAATATTCTTAATGGATATACAAAAACAGATTGAATGAATGCATTGAAAATATTTTTAACAGCACCACAGGGTTTATGGTTCTGTGCTCACATGGATCCTGTCTTCTATGGATAGGACTCCATGGCTGGTGAGTAAGTTCTGCAGTTTTGGCTTGCTAAGCTCCTGGGAGGGCAGCTGCCCCATTCTTTCTCAACTCTGTGTCACCTGATATGTGACCTCTCACCTCACAACCACATTTACATTGGCCTCAGAGCCGCAGGAGTCGGTGTTGGGGATCCAGGACAGCTGATGGGGGAGGTGACTACAGTTCTAGTAGAGTTCCTATCTACCCCGACACCTTTTTCTGAAAAATCAACCTCCTCGCCAGAAGAACCGAAGTCACTTTCGTTTGGTCATGGTGGTGATCTATTCTATCTCTTTCTTCTCAGTGCCTCGGGGAGGAGGGCTGAGACACTAGCATCTCCACGCAGTCATTGCATAATTAATACCAGATAACCTGTTTGTTTCCTATCTTGAGCATCTCAGTGTCTTTACCAAGCAGATTCTGCAAAGTATTCTCAATTATAGAAGCAATATGAAGCTTCCTTCAGTGTGAGATATCTCTCTCAAATTATTTTTAGTTATAAACAACACATATCTGTTGCACACAATTTTATTCTTAGAAAAAGGCATGTTTATGTCCTGTCCTGTCCACCCTTATAGCACACACTTTGGATGGGCAGTCCCACCTTGGGGTACTTGGGGTTACAGTTGTGCTGTGCAGATTCCTTGGGCTCCTGTCCCATGCTGGGCTGTTCCCCCAGCTTCGGTGTGTGCTTTTGCTTCCCAGGGTTAGCTCTGCACAGCTGGAACCACATTTCCACAGGCAACTAGCACAGGAATTGCCTGAGATGTCCTGTCTCCCCGGGGCAGGCCTTTGGCCAGTGATTATAGGGTCAGGAAGTCCAGTCAAAATGGAAAGGGGCTTCCCTAGACTAAGGACCAAGGCTAGAGTTTCCAGAAGCCAAGAGAAGAGAGCCCAGCACTCATGCGGGCAGCAGGAAGCTGGTCACGGGGCCGGCAGGACCTGCCTGGACTACTGTGGAATGTGCGAGATAAGGTGGAAAAGAGAGTTTGGGGCTGAATGCTGGACTCGAGGAATGTGCATTTTCATCTACGGTTTTTGATCTTGTAAATATACAAATGTAGTTTCTAAGAAAACAAATGATGAGGAAAGAATGGTGGAAGCAAGACAGCAAAATGTTGAGAATGGTTGAAGGTGGAGGAGGTGTACATGGAGATTCGCGATCTGTCAACTTTTGTGTGTGTTTGCAATTTTCCATAATACAAAGTTTTAAGAACTGAATTGCATATTTATCAGTTGCACACATCTTTACGGAGCCCCCACATTGTGCCTGGCTCTGTAACTGAGTAACCCAGATGAAGAGAGCAGGTGGGTCCTGACCTCCAGGTGTTCCGCTCCTGCAGGGAAGATCCACGGTGGACACGTTTAACACCAGAACGAGAGGCACCATGCCGCCTGCAAGTAGAACAGACAATGACTGTTTCAGTATCTGTCTTCTGAAAGCACCCATGATTACGTCCTGACTTCTGGGGCAGGTGACTGCATTTTGCCCCTGCCAAGTTTCTGTGCAGGGGTCCTCCAGGCCTCTGCCCCCTTGGATTGGTGTGCACTGTTGCTGGGCTCTGAGTCGCCACCTAGGCTCATACTGAATATGCGAGCTGGTTAGTGGTGGCTACAAGACACCTTGCTTGCTATGAAAAAGAAGAGTTAAAAGTAAATATTGAAACAGATTTGATTATTGATGTTTGTGAATGTACATTTCTAGGTACAGTGGCCAGTGACAAAGCATACATAGGTGGACAGCGACAGATGAAATGGACATCGATTTTTATGTGCCTGAGAGAATTGAGCTTAACCTGTCAGATCTGTCTAAGCCTCTCCCAATGCAAATGTCACGAAAGCTGCTTCCTCTTCCTTTCACCTGTCCCAGCTGTAAGGGGGATTTGTTCTTATGCTAAACAGTAAGCTCCATGAGGGCAGGGCCTTACTCAGGACTTGGGCTCCAAGGGCCTGACTCAGCCTAAGTGAATATCCAATGGGGAAAGAAGATGGGGAGGGGGACGTCTCCACTGCGTGGAAGGAGTAAGTGAGGGGCAGAGAAAGCTGTGATTTCTCATTACATTCACAGCTACCTCTGTGCTGTTTCTTGTCTGTGAAGACGAGACCGTGGGTCTCCTGTCAATAGGCCGAGGTTCCCTGCGATGCACCCGTGTGACCAATGCCATTCCTCTCCAGGCCCCTGAGATCAGGAGTCATTGCCTACATGGCCAGTGGTTCTCCATTCATTCCTCATTCCCGCAAAAATTATGTCTTGAGGACCCACCTAGGGTAAGGCTTGGGCCCCATTCTCTAGGAGCAGCTCCGGAAGAGAATTGGGTGGGCAAAGTGGTGTGCCCAGGGGCCTGTTTAGAGGAAACAGACCCTGAGACTGCAGCCTTGGAGGGAGGGGGGCAAGGAGCGGAGCAGAAAGCAGGGTGGTGTGTCGGTGGGGGCGGGGGTGTTGGGCTGGAGAAGGACCGGAGTCACCAGGTCGTTATTAGGGGGACTGAACCATTTTCTTGCCTCGTCCACGGCATTTTACCTCGACTCGTCAAACAGACTGAGCAAAGGCCACTTGCAATTGTGGCAATGAATGGTGGCCCTCCCCGAACGCTTCGCTTTGCCTTTGACGCCACAAGTGGCAGAACCACATGACCAGAGCTCTGAAGTCCGACCATGGGGTTGGAGTCCTAGCTTCCTAGCAGTGTGGCAAGAACATGCCCCTTAACTTTTCTGAGCTTGGGTCTGACACGTAACATTCAATACATGTTAGTTGCTATTAAAAACGTGAGTAATTTTATATCTTAAAATATTGCATATTGCTTAAATGGTTTCATGCTGGCTCACATTAAAAATGATTCCCAAGTGAAGATGACAAAGGGGAAATATTCATTATTTAGTTCTTTTCTTACATTAAGCGATCATAATAAAGTACATTTCTGGGTTGCATTCTCTGGAGTGCCTTTTGCTAAATAAATGGCCAAAAATAACTTTCCCTTCCAGTAAGATTTCATGATTCAGCACATTCAACTTTCACTATAAACGCTTAAAGTAAAGAGTACAAAACAAGCCTAGGAGCAAGAAACAGGCGAGAAAAAGCGATGGATACAGGAGGGTGAGGCTCACACTCCCGTAAAAGTGCTTTCTGTTTCAGACAAATCTCGGCAATAAGAAAGTTGTCTTTATTCAGGTATCTACATCACACTTAGGTTTGGGAGAAGCAGATGGATAAGAAATTAGTAGGATTTTCCAGGAGTCCCAGGTTCTCCCGGAAGAGGCAAATTAGAAAAAGCACAGCAGCCCTGGGTAGGGGCCCAGGGCCTGGAGCCAGGGCCTGGGCTAATCAGCCCCTCCCAACCCCAGGGCGGCCATCAGGTTGGAGATGCAGGTCACACCCCCGCCTGACCCCTTTTCTTTTCCAGAGCAGCAGCTCCAGATACTTAAGAGAAAAGTTACACCTCTTGTCATTTGCTGGGTGACATCAAAAGTGGGAGTGGAGTGGTCATGCTTGCCTGGCATCTGAAGGGCAGCCGAAGCCCTTGTTCACTGAGATTGCTCTAAACGCAAAGCTCATCTAAGAGCCGTCCAGGAGTTTTTTTGTTTTGTTTTGTTTTTGTTTTTTCTTCCATAGCGTGGCTTTATTGGAGAACCCCAGTCTTTTTCTGTCTTTGTGGGCGATCTCTTGCCTCTTCCCGTTTCATTTTAGCCGACAAGGGCCTAGATCACTTTTCATTAAGTTATCCGTATCCAGGAAGATGTCCTCTCATCCACTTTACCAAAAAGGGCTGGGGAACCCGAGCCACCTCCTGCCCACGGGAGTGTGTGCTCATCCACACAGACGGCTTCAAGCCGTCCAGGGCCTGGGACTGCGAAGAGGTGTCCACAGCAGGGGCACCCCACTCCAGGCATGGAGCACTCTTTTGGCCAAGGCGGCGCACGAATGCCCTTCGGCCGCCGAGGAAAGAGAGGGGCTCAGGTCCTTGCAAAGGGGCCTCCCTGCGGAGGAGCCCCGCGTGTGGCCCAGGAGGCCTCTCCTCCAGGTGGCCAGCGCCGGGCGCAGCTGCGGCCCCGGGGCACGGTGGCAGGCGGGCCGCTGGGCCGCCTACGGGCACCTCCACGCGCCCCGGCTCGGCCCTAGCCCGTCGCGCTGCCGCCGCCAGCGGTGGAAGGCAGTGTGGCGCGTGCGCACTGGCGTGCTCGTGGCCGGGCCCGTGGGCTCTCCCCGGAGGGCGGGAGGTGGGAACGTGGAAAGGCGCGGGGCCGCACACCTCCCGGCCCGCCGCCAGCGCCGCCGACACCTCGCGGCCAGGGCGCCCGCGATGTCCGTCGAGTGAGCGGCACAGGTAAGCGCTCTCTCGATCCCGTCGGGGGCTCTCCGCCCCAGCCCGCGGCCCCCAGGCGGCCGCGGCGCCAGCAAAATTGAACTTCGCGCGTCGCGGGCCGGACGCAGAACGCGGGGGGCCAGGTTGCCGGGGCCCCGGAGCCAGGTGCGCTCCTCTCGCCTGCGGGAGCGCGGGCGGGGCTGCGGCGGAGGCGCGGGGTGGGACTGGGGATGCAAGAGCCCCTGACCATGAGCTGCGCCCAGGCCTGGCCTCGCAGTGAACTTTTGCGCCGCGCCCTGGCAGCGTCTTGGTTCCCGGCAAGCACTGCCTGGGCGGCCTCCGTTGGCCTCTGCTCGCGGCCTTCCAGGCGGGCCTGCGGAGAGGCGATCGCCTGCCAGGGATTCTCGGCGCGGGGGAGGCGCGTACCGGCGCGGGCGAAGATCCGGGGTTCCGAGGATTTAGCTGAAGGACCCCGGGTTTTTCACTCTCCGTCCTCCCCCAGTACAAACGCCAGACCCTTGGAGGGAGGGATGGGGAAGGTCGAAGCGCCTAGATGCCTGGACGACAACGCAGGAAGCAATTAAAACTCCTCCTTTCGCATTAACAACCAAAAATTGATCGATGTGTCAGGAATACCATTGATTTATGAAAGGTGCTTATTTCTCTGGTATGGAGAATTTTATGTTCTCCAGGTGAAACCGAGTTCACCCAGCTCCAGCGTAGATTGATGTTTTAATAAAAATAAATAAAGGGGAAAAGCTCGCCTGGTCTTTGGGGACATCAAGTCTCAAATCGCAGAGTTAGACTAACAAATCAAATTGCATTATCTTTACATTTCATATCTTTTAATCTTGTGCCTAAAAGTCGCAGGCAGGAGAGCGCCTTCATTTCGAAAGTTTTAATATAGTGCTTAAAAGTCCGCGTAACTAGCAATCAATGTTTCATAAGCAAAATGGCACGGGAACGTCGGGTAATTGTGATAAGTGGCAGGCGGCGCGGGGCGAGCGCGGCGGCGGCGGCGGCGGCGGGAGGAGGAGCCGGCGCTGGACGCTGAGAGGGAGGAGGCGGCGGCCGCCCGGAGCCGCGCGGCGCCCGTAGATGGCGCCCTGGCCCCACGCTAGGCCCGGGATCCGCGGCTCCGTCGGGCGGCGAGTGGGCGGGGGAGCCGGCGGGGGCGCGGGGCTCGGGGCTCCACGCTTGCGGTCGACTTGGACCGGGGCGGCACGGCTAAGGAGGAAAAAAAAATATTAAGCTTATTGTTGCCATTTTTAATGTAAGACCTGGGCAGTCGTTTGGGGTGGATGGGGGTCCGCGAGTCCAAGGCGTCACTGGGAGCGGAGGGATTCCCGCCCCCCAGGAGACCCCCAACCGGCTGCAGCTCAGCCCGGGTGGCGCTAGCGCAGCCCCAGTCCCGGCCTCCGGGTGCGCGGCCCAGGCGGGGCCCTGGCGTGCAGATGCGCGCGTGTGCGGGCGAGGGTCGGCGGCACGCCGGCAAGGACACCGAGTTCAAAGCCGCCGGTGGATCGCCCCAGAGGGCGGCCCGGATGGCCGGAGGACGCCCCCGCCCCCGCGCTGGTGCACCCCCGGAGCCCGCGCCAGCCCCGCCGCCACGGCTGCCGGCGCCCTCCGCTTTGCAATGTAAATTTCAGCGGGACAAATTGCTTATTAATAGTCTAGAAGAGAAGCCGGTTTCTTTCTTTCTTCTTTTCTTTATCTGTTTTTATTTCTACATGGCCCCTAGCTATGCCATGGGCCGCCTCGCCGCCCAGCAGTTTTCTCTTCATTTCAATGTCCTAAAGAAAATGCAAATTTCCACAGTGTGGCCTTTTTAAAAAGTTAAATTAGCAACAGCTTTACGTGACTCCATTAGTATGGAAAACATACACATGTTTAATGTGGGAATAGCTTCCTTTTAACGGGACTCATTTTGGTCTGTACATTTAGCAAACCCTTAGAGTTGGTAAAGAATCTCTTCGCGGCCGAATTTGTAGCCAGAGGTGCACTCTCCTCCTTCCAGCCTCGGCGTGCGCCTGCGTTCCTGGGGGGAGAGGAGGGGTGCGTACCGCCGCCGTGCGCTGCCCGACCCAGTCCGCTGGCTTGGATCCCTTAGAAGCCGCGCGGATGTGCGCGAAAGGGTTTGTGCAGGCTGGAAGGGAGGAGAGCTTGACACATTTCTGTCCAAGAGCGGTGTGCTGTTCCTTCCCTCCCGGCCTCATCGTCGCAGTCCCCGGAGCTGAGTTAATTACCTGGACGGACTCCCCGGCCCGGCCGCCAGCACCCACCGCCCCACTTTTGGGCACCAAAACGGGTGTATACACTCTGTTAAGGTGCTGTGAAGGAATGAGATCGGATAGCCGAGGAGGAGGACATTAGTACATCGGTGACCGTGGCCACCCTTTCCGTCCGTGCCCACTGTGGCTCTCTACCACCCCAACTTCCTTTACTCGTGTTGGCAAACCGCGGTTGCAAACTGGAATTTTATTGGCAAACTTTTGTGCGCGGTTAGCTTCCAGAAGAGGGTATTTAATTTTGTCATGAGGTCTGGCCGCCCCCTCCTTTCCCTTCAAGCCAGTGGCGTGGCACTCCACACCCGTCCATGAAAGAGTTAAGATTTATGGTATGCTGGAGAGGTCTTGTTAGGATGTAATCTGCATTTTTTAACTACTGCGTAATAAAAAGTGAGAAGTTTTGAGACACCTTTCTTGATTATACCTTTGGCGATACTTTAGGTTTTACATTTAATTTGCATTTTGTTCTTGGTGACTACTGAAGTCTTGAGTGGAGGATTGAATTTTATTAGGACATCTGGACTGACAATATCAAATCAGACACCAGTGTCCCAAAGCATGCTAAAATTTCAGAGTTAATTAGAACGCAGTGTGTTTAATTAAAGCCAATTATAATATTTGAAATTATCTGATCGATCCGTGTTTGTACAGTTTGGGTCTGTTTAGGTGTTGATTGGCGCACTTTGCGCGCCGTTCGATCTCGGAACTTCTCTGGGGAAAGTTTGCTTTGTAAACTGGCGGGGGCGGGCCGGCGCTGAATCGGAGTCTCCCGCGCCCGATCGGGCGCATCCAGCCGGACTGCTTTTCCGGGCGCCGCCGAACGCAGCTCGAGAAATCCCAGCTCGTTGCTAAACCGATGGGCCTTTTCGGGTCCGAGGGACCTCGCCACGCACCAGCTGTCTTTTCCAGCTCGGTTGCTCCTCCGGAGCATCTTTACAGAGAGGCAACCTTTAGGGTTGCCGGGTGCGTTGGGAGAAGCCCAAGCTCGCCAGTGTTTGATTTGGGGTTTTCGCTCAAGTAGAATAGCCCCCAGAGCTGACTCATGGGGTCGGCCAAAGTGACCGAAGGAATCCGAGAAAAGTTAGGAAAAGGAAACAATAATTGTTTCCCTTATAATTTCGCACGCTGCAGGAGCCGAGGCACACCCCGGCGTTTTCGCCCCGCGTGGAGCGCCCATAGTTTTCCAGGGAGAAGGTTGAGCGAGTTCCAGGTCAAGTCCGTTGCCCCCTGCGGGGCCGGGCACTTAGAGCGCAAGTTTCTCTCCAGCAAGGACGTTCGCGTGGCGCTTGGTACCTAGGCCTTCTGCCCGGTGCCGGGTTTGGTCCGACCCTTGCTCACGCAGGTGGGCGGCAATTAGGACTAGGCGGCGTGTGACGGTTTCCGCGCGCCCCTGGGGTCACGGCGTCAGCTAGGACTAGGTGCTCCGGTCGCGCAGGAGCCGGGGCCCAGCTGCTGGGGCCGGCAGAACCCGGGGCGGACACCTGCCCCGGGGTGGGTAGGAGCCCGGGCTGCTCGGCTCCCGGCTCCCGGCTGCGCAGCGGCACTCCACTCTCCCCACCCCAGGAGGCGCTGTTTGTCAAACTTGGCTGCCTTGGCAGGAGGCGCCTGCACGTTCTCACTTGGAAGCTGAGCCTTCCCCGGTACTGGGGGTCGGGCTTCAGCAATCTTAGCCGTACAGAATAAATATTAGGGGGAGGAGGCAATGCAGAGAACAGGGGTCTGGGACCCTTCAGTTTTTGCTTTTTACCGGTGAACCCAACAGGGCATCCTTCCTCCAGCGCAGGGCAGAGGCGCCCGTTGGTTTGCCCCATGTGCCAGGGCGAGTTGCCCAGTAACTTGCCTCAGAGGGCAGGCGGGGTGCGCGGCCTGTCTTGGGCTCTGCCGCCAGATGCCTCCTGAGGCCCCCGCGGCTGGCATCTCCGCGCCGAGAGGGCGAAGGCGCCCTCTCTGGGCCTGAGTAACCCACCCAAACTGGTCGGGCTCCGTTTGTGCGCGACTTAGGTTCGGATGGCCCTTACTTCTCGGTTTTCCCCGGCCCACGGACGAGCGTGACCCTGTGGCGCAAGACGGAACTTGGAGCGCGCTCAGAGGCCTCGTCACCACCCGTGGTGGGCAGGCTTTGCCAGTGCGTGCTGTTTCCACCCTATCCCGCAGTTCCCGGGATTTTCTAGGTGCGTCTCTCCCTGCCCCTCTGGCCTCCTTCCCACTGGGGCCCAGGGTCAGACTGGCTCTCTCTTTTCCTGTTCTTTCCCCGGTCCCTGCCTGTGCTTGGCGCCCGATTCTGACCCCAAGCTTGAGCAGGGCTAGAGGCCCGGAGGCCGGCACGGTCTGAGCGTGACCCTGGGGCGCGGAGGACGTGGGGGCGGGCCGCGCCTGCAGCTCAGCACTGGCGGCGGGCACACGAACTGCCGGCCTTTCGTGCATTGGCTTTTACCCTTCCCCGAAGGCTCCAAGTGACGTGGCCAGGCAGCTTGGGCCTGTGGCCATAGGCCCTCCGAGGGTGCTGCGTCCGGTCGAGCTCGCGCACCCCCTGATACTCCAGAGGACTTGGCTTCCAGGAACTCTCGGCCCAGGCTTCTCAACGCAGGAAATGCAGTTTATTACTCTTTGGAAGGATGTTAGGGAGGTAGGCGGGTGCCCTGGGCTAAGCCTCAATCAAGAAGGGGGCATTTACCGGGTGCCCTGGGCGCTGGGCCCGTGCCGACACCGCGGCAGGCCTCGCGCCCTGGGACTCCAACTTGGCTGAAGTTTCTGGGTGGGGGTGGCTTGGAGTCCGGTACCAGCCCAGGTCCCGGTCTCTGGGCCTTGCACCAGGCACCAGTGGAGGATCTGAGACTGAGGAGGGGTGAGGGGAAAGTTTACTCCCTACGCGCGCCGAATAGCCCCCTTCACGGGTGGGTAGTGGGTACCGGCGGAGGACGCTGGCACGCGCGGTGGCTCGGGCACTGAGTGGCTGGGCAAGGAGGCCAGGGTGAGCCTGGGTGCGGCTCCTGGGAGGTTAGAGCCCCGGCTAGACTTCAGCCAGGTTTTTTGATGGTGCCACGGATCAGTGGCCCAAGCGCCGCCAGGGCCTTGCGCCCTGCACCCGGCACGCCGCTCCCAGAGCCGGGCGCCAGGGGCGGCGGGCGCTGTCTCTTTAAGGTCACTGCCTGCTCCGGCACGACATGGGGAGGACAGCTGGGCACTGGCCATCTGACTGACTCCAGCTTGACATCTGGGAGCCCACTGGTGTGTGGCACGCGAAGCGCTTGATGCCGCTATTTAAATGCAAATGTGAGGGGGCTCATTGAAGCCTCTCCCCGTAAATCCGCACAAAAGGAATACTTCCCACCCTCCGAGGAGGAGGCGGCGGCGGCAGCTCGAGGGCCACCCGTGCAAATCGCGTTGGGCGCGGGGCCCTGAGCGGTGGCCGCAGCCGTCGCGGCCCGCGGGGTCCCCCGCAAAGGTCAGGCTCCGCCCAGTCCGGCCCCTGGACGCCGGTCTGGCCCCTGGGAGCGCTCTGTGCACCGAGGTTAGACCTCCGGCCGCCGTGGGCCTGCAAAACTTCCAAAGTAGCAGCCTGTTTCTCCTCCTCTCCCTTCTCTTGGGTATCCAGCACCCCGCGTTCCCCAGAAAGGGCAAGGGGTGGGGGCAGGGCTCCCTCGGGAGGCGGCCAAGCGCCGGGACGCGCTCCCAGCGTTACTCAGGACACTCGGGATTTGACCTGCAGCCCTCTTCCCCATCCCTGGCCTGGCTGCGGTGTCCCTCGCTCCCCTCTGCTGCTGCTCCTGCCCCATCAAGTCGAAAATCTGAGGGTGGGATGGGGTGGGGGACCAGGGGGTACCCTCCCAGTCCGCTCCGCAGCAGGCCGGGGTGGAGACCCTGCCCGGTCCTTGTGCCCACAGCTCGGAGCCAGCAGCGGAGTGACAAAAAAGATAAAGTTGGTGAATGATAAAGACCGTATTTTCCACGCTTTGGGTGCGGGACCAGATGATCTAGAAAATGAGCTGAAATGGATTCAGCCTCCGAGCCTGTTGTGAGAGCAGCTGATTCCCCCATTTCGGGCCAGATGGCTGCTGAACACAGATTTGCATTCATTTTCGCTTAATATCGTCCAAAATAGTGGGGCAGCTGCATTTGTTGTCAAAAAGGTTTAAAACCCCTTTTCTTTCTGGGGCAGGATCGTTACCTTATGTGATGGGCTTATAGAACTTTTTTTCCCTCTTTAGTCAACAGTATCAGATTTAGAAGGATTTGTTTTTAAACCTTCTAATTTGGTAATCAGATTTAAATCGCCTTGGCGCGTGTAATCTGAATTAAAGATACTGTAAATGATTTTAAGCATGATACTTTCGTTAGCGCAAGGAAGGGGCACCTCTAGCACAGGCTGGACATTTTAGGAAGTGTGCTATAAAGGAAGCATTGTTTCCTATTTCCAACTTCATCTTTCCCGAAAAGGCACTTTGCATATTCTGACAATAACGCTTGCCTGGCCGCTTGCCCTGCGTGAGCCCCCGAAGCAGCTAAACACGCAGAGACAAAGCGTTTCTCAACCCCACCCTCCCCCGATGGCCAACTTTATTTTGCGTTGTTTCTCCACGAAGAAAGTGTTCCCTCCTACACCAGGGTCTGCCTAGAGTGGAAAGCACTGGGCTTATTAGGAATACAGAAATTTTCTTTTAATTTATCATGAATAGTTTCCATACACTTTGATTTAAGGTTATTAACATTCTATAGACAGTGGCATCTTTAATATGTGGCGATCGCTTCTAAAGACTAATCTCATTACCCTCAAATAGTCATAAAATATGATTTTATTATACTTACGTATTTAATTAGACGGCCGGCACCGTAATGGATTTTGAGATGGGACTGGCGCAACAGCTTTGATAATTCACTTATCTTTGGCAATAGTCATTAACCCCCAACACCAGCAAAATAGATCTCTTTCCAACACATCTTTTTTCTCACTCCTTCCAAGAGGCGTGGGGGTCCCCAGATAACGTGAATCGGACTTCGATTTTCTCGATTAATTAAAATATTAACGTACACACGCTGCCAATTCACGGGAAAAGGGAGTGCTGCCCCAGACCCGGCGGGAGGAGGCTGCCCTGCGACACACTTGCGCCCTGCAATCTTTTTTTTTTTTTTTAATCAAAAGGGCCTGATTTCTCTTGGCAGGGAAGTGCCTGGGACAGTTCCTGGTCGTCCCCTGGGTCTCTGCTCCGTGTCGCGCAGACGTCCTTTGGGCGGGCCGCGCTCCTGGGCGCGGAGTCCCGGCTGCAGGAGCTGGGCCGCGGGGCCCATAGGCTGCCCGCGCCCGGCTGCCCTCCCGATTCCTAGAAACCAGGTCGGGAAGCCGCGCGCCGCGCGCTCACCCCGGTCCAGCGGCTCTGAGGGCCGGGCCACAGCGCCGGCGGCGTTCGCTTGGTTTTTGGAGCAGTTGGCTCCAGGGCGGTCTGGCCACCGCGCAGGTCGCGCAGCCAGATACCCGGCTCCGGGTCGCCGGAGAGGCCGGGCGCGCTTCCCGTCGGCCCGGAGAGACCGGAGCCTTCTTTGTCACTCGCTGTGCGTAAGAACAGGCCAGGGGCCGGGGTCTGCCGCGGCCACCGGGGGAGAGGGAGTATCTGGCAGAACCTGCCTCCGACGTGGATTCCCTGCCCGGCACTCGGCGGCCTCCGCCGGGGTAGGAAGCTTGGAGTACCCGGCGGGGCTCAGACCGGGACTGGCCGGCCCTGCAGCAGCCTTAGGTCTGCTTAGAAATCAGGCTGAGCTGCGCGTCCAGCCTTGGCCGGGGAGCCCTGGGCACCCCTCCTCCCAGTCCGTTGCCCGCTCCTCCCTCCGGCGCCCTCCCTGCGGTTGACCTGCCTCTTCCCACTTCTCCTTCGGGCGGCCCCAGGACGAGCTGCAGCCCCGTGCATTTATTGCATGCATCTGGGCAACTTGGGGCGCCTCGTTATTTTACAGCCCCCCGCCCCGCCCATCGTGTTTGACTGTGTGGCAGGTTTTGCAGGGAGGTATTAAGGGGCCAAGCTGCAGTTGTGCAGCGGCTGCGTTTGTTTCTTTTCAAGATTTATTTGGGCGAGTAGTAACTTCCTTGGCCGCGGCTGGGCGCGAGGAGCCGCGGTGCGTGGCGGGGGGCGGCGGCGGCGCTCGGTGGCGCTCGGCGGCGGCGGGGCTCGCGGGGCTCGCGGGGCTCGGGCCGGCTCGCGGCGCCGTCAGGCAGTCAGTCGGCGAGCGCGGCGGCGGCGGCGGCGAGGGGCGCGGCGAGGGGCGGCCGCTCCCATATATGGCGCAGGCACCGCCCCCCGACGTCACCCTCTGACAGCGCCGCTCCCGGGGGCTTCGAGTTTTGGCTCCCGGGAAAGGGTCCATTCCTCGGGGAGAGAGGGCTGAGTTTTGTGCGCCTCCGTCCGCTGCGCGCGCCGCTCCAGGCCCCGCCGCGCCCCGCCTGCGCCCGGGACTGCGCCGCAGCACTCACTGCCCCGTTTATTTGTCTTTGGAGCAGGCGGGCCGCGCCAGAAGCGGGCGATCCCGCAGTGTCCTGCAGCCGCGGACGCCGCCTGGCTAGGATGACACCACGTTGAGCGCGCCCGCAAACAACAACAACAACAACAAGCGCCGCCGCGGCCACCGCGTCCTGCTCCTTCGAAGCGCCGCCGCCGCCGGTGGAGCCGCCTCCGCGCCCCTGGCCGTCCGGAGCGCCCGGCCGCTGGTGGATGTCGCGCCTGCCCGGGACGGGCTGAAGCCGGCGGCGGGGCCGGACCGCAGGCGCCGAGCAAGGCGAGGGCGGCCAGGGCAGCCGCCTGCCGCCGAGCCCCGAGCGCCGCTGCTCGAGGAAACGCTTTCGGCCGGGAGCTGCGGCCGCCGCCAGCAGTTTTCATGTTTGGGATTCAGGAGAATATTCCGCGCGGGGGGACGACCATGAAGGAGGAGCCGCTGGGCAGCGGCATGAACCCGGTGCGCTCGTGGATGCACACGGCGGGCGTGGTGGACGCCAACACGGCCGCCCAGAGGTACGTACCGGCCGCCCCCGCGCGCCCCGGCCCCGGCCCGGCCCGGCCCCCTCCGCCGGCCGGCGCCGCGGTCCTCACCGGGCCGCTGTCTCTTTCCTCCCGCAGCGGCGTGGGGCTGGCGCGGGCGCACTTCGAGAAGCAGCCGCCTTCCAACCTCCGGAAATCCAATTTCTTCCACTTCGTGCTGGCGCTCTACGACAGGCAGGGGCAGCCGGTGGAGATTGAAAGGACCGCTTTTGTGGACTTTGTGGAGAAAGAGAAAGTAAGTGCAAACATACGATCACCCCCTCTCTCTTTCTAGAAGTGGGAGGCAGGCGGTGTCGGCGCGAGGGGGTTCGAGTGCCCCCCTAGGCGGCGGGCACGGCTCCGCCAGGCCACCCCGCCGCCGCCGCCGCCACGTGCGGCCGCCCGGGACCGCCGAGGGCTGGGCAACTTCTCTGCGCCCTCGGACTTATTCGGGGCGAGGAGAACGCTGGCCTTCCAGCAGGAAAGTGACATCACCGCGCTGCTCCGAGCTAGGAATCCTGCCATGTGTAAGGCCGAGAGCCTCGGTCGCGGAGGGGGACCGAGCGCGGTGGCCGCGCCTGACACCGATCGCACTAAATGCAATTATTTATCGTTACTTTCAGGAGCCAAACAACGAGAAAACCAACAATGGCATCCACTATAAACTCCAGTTATTGTACAGCAACGGTAAGTGCCTGCTGCCTGCTCGCCGCCTCTGCAGCGGCTGGCTCTCCTTTTCCGCGCTGGTGAAAGGACATAAAGATTTTGAGATTAAAATGACATGGATGTAAACACGAAATCTTCTCATGCCATAGAAGGAAAACAAAACATAAACGATCAATAAGTCGATGGCACTTCACATGATTAACCGGTGGAGCTTGAAGTAGAAAGTTAAAAAAAAGATCGATACGGGCTCCAGCAGAACATCACTTTTAAGTGACTTTTTTCAATTTTGCAAATTAATGTTAATTATTGGGATGGGGGTAACTCCATAAACGGAGCATAACTTACTTCCTGTGAACGAGTTTTTTTTTTTTTTTTTTTTTTTTAAATCCTCGAGAGACATTAGAAGGAGTTCAGCCTCTCACTCAGTTTCCATTTGGTGCTTTTTCTTTTCTAAAAATAAACGACCACATGGGCCCACCGCGCACAGCTACCAGGCCTGCTCTCCACCAGGCGAATTCCTTGCACCTTGAAATGCAAACCCTAAGAGTCTTAAGGTTCTTAATTAAGAAAAGAAAAAAAATTAAGCGAGAAGTGGTGGGGTTCTCTTTTCTCCCTTTCAAAGGGATTGCCTAAGTTTTGCTGCATCACCGTGGCAGCAGTCCTGAGTTACAGACTTCCTGTGCCCCATGTGCCCTCCCCGAGGTACAGCACTCAAATCCTGATGAGAATTTGTCTCTGTTTTTTGCAGGAGTCAGAACAGAGCAAGATCTGTATGTTCGCCTCATAGATTCAATGACCAAACAGGTGAGAAAGTTTATGCCTCTGCACGAGTTTTTCACTGCTGGGCCTGAGTTGTCCTGGGCTTCAGAGGCAAGGGCACTGACAAATGGATCTCGTGTATTTGTTTTCCATTGAGCTTCCTTGACATGCTAATGAGAATTCCATATTTATTGGAATGAATGAAGCGATCGGTAAAATAGTTTGTGTTGTCATTAGAACAGGACATGTATGCTTTATTAAATGTCTTGTGATTGGAATCATATTCTGTCTTAATTAATTATGGTAATTAATATTTGACAAAAATTTCAAGATGTCCCCCCTCTTGTTTATTTTTAAATGCTTCTCTGTCTGCTAGAAATCAGTTCATTTGGATTTTTTTTCCTATAACAAAGGCAGCTGACTCCTAAGCCCATCCAGTTGGACTTGATTAGTTCATTTTTTTTTCTCCTTTCCAGTGTGATCTAGTAATACGAGACGTTTATTTGGATTTAAAAGTTAAATGTGTTGGGGTGAAAAGTCACCTTGTTCTCCTCTAGTCCATCTTCACCTCGCAGCCCCCCCAGCTCCATAATTCAAACTCCAAGCTCCAGGGGTCACTCCAACCCGTCCACTGCTCTGCCCCCTCTCCCACCCTCTGTCATACCTTGTAAATAACATAATTACAAGCAGTTCCTTATTAAATTATTTAACCTGTCTTGGTCAACTTTTCCGATGATAACTATTGGCTATCAGTAATGTGATTAAGTGGAGAAAAGTGCGTCATTGCTTTTTGACATTGTGCAGTCTCTGGCTGCTGGTTTTGTTCTGGGTGGTGTGTTGTTGTTGATTTGGTTGTTTTAAAGATTCTCCCCCGCCCCCATTTTCTTAAAATAGAGTGTTGTGGTGGGGAGGGGGGCAGGTCCCGTTTGTAGATTAAATCCACTCAGCACAGATTGTTTTAAAATATACTTCCAAGCTGGACTTCACACTTAGAAATGAAAGTGGCTTCTTCGGTTTTGATGCTAACTTTAAGAATTGTGAGCCAAGTAAAGGAGAGCTTGTTGGGGCTTCCTGCAGCCCAGCACATATGCCTCCCACTCTCTGCATGCAATTAGTTTGCAGATTTTATTTCCCCTTTAAAAAGTTTGTCCTTACCTAGGTAGCAAGGGTGTTAGATTTTAATGCCTGCAGCAGTAAACCAGTGTGGTTTTCTCTTAGAGTAAAACAGATCTGACAGGTAAACTAAGGTCTTTCTGACAAAGACAGAGGCGGTGTGCCCTTCTGTAATTATTTCACTCGATTCAGAGAAGCCTCTGGAACTCCAGCTGCTGGTTGACAGAGTGATTTTATTTCCTTTGTATATAATGGCTAAACGTTTTCAGAAATCGCTATAGTCTAATTAAGAGGTTTATGTAGGCAGCCCTAAGTTTCTCTGTTGCACAGAGGAGGAGGAGGCTTCGTTTTAAGTACACTTTTATTGTTCATTTAGCCTTGTACCTTTGCAGTATAAACAGGGCTGAAAATAAAGGCATTTAATCTCCTCTCACTGACGGGCATGGAGGGGGAAAAAAAAGGAAAGAAATAGCCCAGTAACTGATCAAAGAGTCAATGGCGCTGAACCGACAGTTTATGGATTTCTGTTTGTGCTACAAAATAAAAAATAAATCAAATATAAATACGGGGATCCATCGGAGGACAAGCCACTCTCTCAGAAGCGCTGGTGCCCGCCGCGGCCACGCGCCCTGCAGCCCCAGGCGGCTCGTTGGCCTGCGGTGACACCCATCACTTCTGTGGTTCTGAGCCGGGTCCAGGCGGGAGGC